>NC_052511.1:20543618-20548618 GCF_014356525.2 Nilaparvata lugens | reverse complement strand
AAGGTGGTGTCATCAGAGAAGAGAGCGACCTTCACGCCATCAGAAGCACCAGGAGGTGCTGTTCACGCCAGCTGAGGCACAAAGAAGAAGGAAGAGGAACTTCGACTTGCCTCCTTTCCCCGCCCACATTACGACTGAGCGAAGTCATCCAGGAGCAACACCTGGGTATCAATCACCCACCTCTGAAGCTACTCAGGGTGTACGTGATGGATTGGCGCCCGCACTTGGGGCACGAGGCAACGAAGTAAGAATCATCATGAGTGAACAGGGCGAGTCTGATTCAGATGCTCGACATCAGGAGCTGACAGAGGATCAGTCAGTTGAGGACGTAAACCCCGAGGTGATAGCCGACCCCAGAGTTTCCTGGATCTATAAATTGAAAAAGGAAGAAGCGTTCAATCTTCTACAAGATTGGGGCATAGTGTCATCTGGAACACTTGCTGAGTTGAGAAGGTTGTTAGTAGAACAACATAAGAAGATGGCTGTACGTTATCCCAGCCTAAGACCCGGAATAGTGAGCAGAAGCAGTGGGGGATCTGGACACTCAGCAACAGGTACTCATGCTGAAGTTGGAACCAACATTCACACAAACCCCCTCATGGACCCAGGGGCGGTATGTGACAAAGTAAGAAGCTGGAGACTGTCATTCGACGGCCAATCAGATGCTCCCAGCTTCTTAGAAAGGCTAGACGAGCTACAACAAGCCTATGGGCTCACTGGCAACCAACTACTAGTTGCCCTTCCTGAATTACTAGATGGTAAAGCTACCCTATGGATGCGTAATCGTCGTGACCAATGGAGATCATGGGACAATTTCGTGACAGATTTCAGATCACGCTACTACCACTTACCTATGAGGAGGACCTCGAGAATCTAATTCAGGCAAGGAAGCAAAAGGAAGGTGAATCGTTTGACGAATTTCTCGAAGATGTACTGACACTCATGAGACGTCGAGGAGGTTTTACAGACGAAAATAAATTACAGAGAGTGTATAAGAATCTCCTCCCACGGTACAAATTGTATATTCGGCAATCAGATGTTCATAGTATCAACGAATTGGAAAAATTCGCGAGGGAGTATGAACAAATAAAAGCAGAGGAGAAACAGAATAGACAGAATTCGAGAGTTCACATGATTGAGGACACGAAAAAGATTACAAGGTCAAGGTTGAGACAGTTATAACCCCTACTAGTAACAGACCATCTCTTAGTGAGTCTGAACCCATGTGTGGGCAATACAAGAGACCAGGGCACTGGAGATCACACTGTCCCGATATCTCACCATGTAAAAGGAGCGGAAAGAGAGCACTGAAATGTGTCTGTGATGTGGAGAAGGAGAATAAAACTCCGAACAAGACAGCAGTGATGCGAACGGCACACAGGATTCCTGTGAGTGAAGAGTCATCAAGGGACAACAGACTATTCATTACTGTGACAATCGGAGGTAAAAAGTGTCGGGCATTGCTAGATAGTGGCGCTGAAGCTAATTATATGAGTAATGAGGTTTATGAAGTTCTCCAAAAAATAGGGATGATAAGGAAGGTACCAACTCATCACCATGCAATATTAGCTGATGGACGATCTACCCCATTAAATGGGAAGCTGACAACTAATGTCACTATAGGACAAATCACAGTTCCAATAGTGGCGTCTATACTGGATGCACTTGGACAAGAGTTGCTATTAGGCATGAAATTTATGCGTGAAAACAGGGTGAATATTCACACATTCACGAGAGAGGTAGAGTGGGATCCTCCCCAACTGAATCCTACAAGTCCACTAATAATGTCGCGATCTCTCTTATTGGGGACTAAGACAACAGCAGTCCCAACAATATCAGCTGTACAATCCGAATCTCAGGACAACAAGGATCGCGACAAAATGATATTCATGCAGTTTGTTTGAACAGAGTCGAACCCAATGCCGCCTTGATAGAAAGGCAGAGATGTCATATATTTCAAGGCAAGAATCCTGGGGCAACATTGTGATGGATCACAGGGATGAGATGACTGAGTATGAACGGCAGGCCACGATTCATGCCCCAGCCATCAATACAAGTGGTAGCTCCGAGAGTGATGTGGAAAAGTTAGTACCCCCCCATTGATATGGTTGTAGAAGAGCCAACACAGTCTTTGACCATCAAGGAAGTAGTCTCACAGTCCCAGGATCCCAGACCAGGACTCTCAAGGCATAAGGATCCAGTGTTGTGTCACCGAGTCACAAACACCTGGTAAGCGTAAACGGGCTGGCAAGCACGCATGAAAGTCCAATTTCCAGATGGACGATGTAAATATGTACCTGGTGGACCGGGTGTAGATGATGATCATAGTGAGTGGCATACACCTCTAAAGGTGATGCCTGGGAGGTGTACACCTCTTAAGGTGATGCCTAGATGGCTCACGCCTTTAGAGGTGGTGCCATAGAGGGCTCCGAACACCCCCCCCCCCAAGTAGGAGTGGGGTGTCACAAAGTAAAATTGTGACGGAAGATATTGCTAAATAATTAATAATATTGGAGAAAGACGCTCGGCTATCAGCAATGCTAGCCGACCGCGGAGATAAGGAAGGTACCGATGGCGCACCATCTTCCGCGCATCGAGACAATTTCCACCGCCTCTGGCGGCGGCTCAACTCCATCCCCTCCACTTTGGGGGAGTATTTAAAGGCCGGACGAGCCCCAGACCACAGCATTCCGCTCACAACCTTCCTGCTCCTGGTACAGCGGCCCGTTGGCTGCCGTACGTCCCCGACCTCCTGCCCTGGTACAGCGGCCCGTTGGCTGCCGTACGTCCCTAACCTTCCATCACCCTAGGGCACAGCGGACCGTTGTCTGCCGTCCCTGTCCTCCCATCTCCCTGGGGCACAGCGGACCGTTGTCTGCCGTCCCTGTCCTCCCATTTCCCCAGGGCACAGCGGACCGTTGTCTGCCGTCCCTGACCTCCCATCACCCTAGGGCACAGCGGACCGTTGTCTGCCGTCCTGTCCTCCCATTTCCCCAGGGCACAGCGACCGTTGTCTGCCGTCCCTGACCTCCCATCACCCTAGGGCACAGCGGACCGTTGTCTGCCGTCCCTGTCCTCCCATTTCCCCAGGGCACAGCGGACCGTTGTCTGCCGTCCCTGACCTTCCATTTCCCCAGGGCACAGCGGACCGTTGTCTGCCGTCCCTGTCCTCCCATCTCCCTAGGGCACAGCGGACCGTTGTCTGCCGTCCCTGACCTCCCATTTCCCCAGGGCACAGCGGACCGTTGTCTGCCGTCCCTATTTCCTTCTCCCCAGGGCACAGTGGACCGTTGTCTGCCGTCCCTATTCTTTCCATCCCCTCAGGGCACAGCGGACCGTTGTCTGCCGTCCCTATTCTTCCTTCTCCCCGGGCACAGCGGACCGTTGTCTGCCGTCCCTATTCTTCCTTCTCCCCAGGCACAGCGGACCGTTGTCTGCCGTCCCTATTCTTCCTTCTCCCCGGGCACAGCGGACCGTGTCTGCCGTCCCTATTCTTCCTTCTCCCCAGGGCACAGCGGACCGTTGTCTGCCGTCCCTATTCTTCCTTCTCCCCGGGCACAGCGGACCGTTGTCTGCCGTCCCTATTCTTCCTTCTCCCCAGGGCACAGCGGACCGTTGTCTGCCGTCCCTATTCTTCCTCTCCCCAGGGCACAGCGGACCGTTGTCTGCCGTCCCTATCCTTTCTGTCCTTCCTTTTCCTACTCCACTGGAGCGGAACCGAGGCCGTAAGGCCGATACAAAATTACATCAAGGTGGTGTCATCAGAGAAGAGAGCGACCTTCACGCCATCAGAAGCACCAGGAGGTGCTGTTCACGCCAGCTGAGGCACAAAGAAGAAGGAAGAGGAACTTCGACTTGCCTCCTTTCCCCGCCCACATTACGACTGAGCGAAGTCATCCAGGAGCAACACCTGGGTATCAATCACCCACCTCTGAAGCTACTCAGGGTGTACGTGATAAGGTATGGCAGTGGTTGGTCTGTAGTTAGAATCATTTCATTTGATTTGAATATTACTCGTTACAATCCTTCAGCTGGCGGAAATAGTACATACATTGAAACACCTGCTTCTATAAAAGCAAAAAGAGCCGTTATAAATGTAAAAAACACAAATGATAGTAAATGTTTTGTATGGAGTGTACTTAGCTATTTTCATTACAGACGTAGAAATATGAATGTTGACTATCTGATGCAATTTGAAAATAATCTAAATTTGACCGGTATTAAGTTTCCTACTACAGTGCATGACATTAAAAAATTTGAAGTGCAAAATTTAAACATTTCTATAACAGTGATTGCTTATGATGCTGCTAAAAAAAGTTTTTCCCGTACCGTTGTTCAATTATAGACAATGCGAACATAAAATCAATCTTCTACTATTGTCAAATGATACAACGCTGAAAAAATGGCATTATGTTCTGATAAACACGTGTCAAGGGTATAACGGATTGTCACGGCTACTGAGTCATCACTTGTCTTTGCATAATGGTCAAGTGTTCATTTGTCCATATTGTTTTAACAAATTTACAACTAACCGGCATGCAAATTGCGATGGAAAAACCAATCTAGAAAACATATGGATTTGTGTTCAACATTTGCAATACAAAGAACAGTACTACCTAAACAGGGTGTAATGTTAAAGTTTAAAAATTTTCGTACACACTAAAAAATAAGTACATTGCATTTGCCGATTTTGAAAGTTTATTGTACAACAAATAATGGTGAGGAGCTCGATGACGATGACAATGAAAATGTTGATGATTTGCTCGGAACTGATATAGGAAATAGCTTTACAAGGAAAACACAAAAACATGTTGCTTGCAGCTATGCGTTTATTATTTTAGACGAATCAGGTGAAATATTCTACGGCCACGCGTTTATAGAGCTACAAGTGTTGGCGAGAAAATTATTGAACAATTTCTTGATGAGATCATTGCATAGGTCGAAACTGTTCCATTGATATGCAACAAGAAGTGCCCATGATTGAATTAAATGAAGAACAA
>NC_052511.1:19182245-19225962 GCF_014356525.2 Nilaparvata lugens | reverse complement strand
CATCAGAACACACACTGGTGAAAAACCATTCAGTTGCGAATTTTGTGACTTTAAATGTAGTCAGAAAGGTAACTTAAAATTACATCTCAGATCACATACAGATGAAAAACCATTCAGTTGCGAATTTTGTGACTACAAATGTGCTTCTTCAAATACTTTGAAGAGACACATCAGAACACACTCTGGTGAAAAACCATTTAGTTGCGAATTTTGTGACTACAAATGTGCTTCCTCAAGTGATTTGAAGAGACATAACAGACTTAAACACACTGGTAAAAAAGCCTGTGAAGAAATAATTCTGTGATAAATGTTACTTAATGTGCTGATTCATGTACTTATAAGGCACATCATATTAGAACGCACACCGTTGAAAAATAATTGTATAGTAGTTTTATTGACATTGTTTTGTTTCGCAATTGAGATTTGTGTGATTGGTGTCAGATTCTCGTGCGCTCAATCATTTATTGTAACTTAATTGAGTAGAATTAAATGACATGAAGGTTTAGCACTTAGCAGATTGAAACATCAATTGGGATTAATGATTGCAATTTACGCAAATTGAATCTATGTCTTTATCCATCTACCAGATTTACTTTTCTCTCCTTATATTAACTTATCCAGAAATATTAATTTGCAGAAATCAAAGCAACAAGTTGGTGAGTTTCTAATGCTTCATCCTTAAAACTTGGTCTTGCAAGGAGCTCTCCCACTCTCGTTTAATGTAAAACATATTCATGCCTCTTCAATTGTAAATTCGTAAAATTTAAAGCAATCCACACATAATATTTTTCCAAATTAAAATTATTTATTAAAAAGTTTATTAGTTTGCAATATGATTTACAACATCTAAAGAATTTCTGCATTGTTACAATTCCACAATATATTCAATTATATAAATCACAAATTTATAAAATACATAAGACACTAAATAAGTTTAGTAACTATTTTAAGGCTACAAGTTTTTTATTTGAATCCAATCAAGCCTCGTGTCTAGATAGGTTGGAGTTGGATCCGAGGGAGGAAAGCGGTAAAAAAATTAAAATCATCAAAAGTCATCCATCTAAAAACTCGAGAACCGAGAAATAAGCTCTATTCCTCAAATACTTTGAGATATTCTATGAGAAACTACATAATATTTTGAAACACTTTTAGCTTTAGCGTCTACTCTGAAGTGAATAGATGTGCCTAGTTCTGAGGCATTAAACAAATATATAAAAACCGAAATGAAAAAACTCTAGTTCATTCTGAAAAAAATAAACAATACAAAACAAGTCTCTATAATATTCTTCCTTCCTCGTAGTATGGCCTTATGAAGCTGAAGTCCATGATACTTCAATGATGTAATAGAAAACTACAGAATAATTAATTAATAAAACATTCAATGAATAATATAGAAATTAATCCTAAAGAAAGTCCATGCCTAGATGATGTGTAAATTTTATAGATCATATGAGTTTCACAAGGTCTGGCAAGTTGTGTACAGTGTGTGATCTAGAGTTTTTGTCCTTTCTAACATGAATGTGTCTGTTTTTGAACCAAACGAATTGGAATTTTCCATCCTTTTGCATCGACTTGGCCGTTTTAAAAATATCGCGATTCGCAGGAGACATGGTTTCATTAACGAAGACAAGTTTTGCACTGTTTGGTCAACCAATTTCTGATAATGACAGATTGCCCTTGGTTTTTTTACTATTCATGAAGACCTCTTTATACGAATATGCGCAAAACCTAACAATAATAGGAAAATGTCTTTCGGGCTCATTTTTTGCAAATTTTAAGCCAGCAGGAAGACGGTGGTAGTTATCTAGCATATAGTCTTCTGGTGAGAAGCCAATTGATGAAGAAATGTTTTTAATAATATCAAGCAAATTTTCCTCTTTATTGTAAGGGACGCCAATTATATCGATACAGTTTTTGCTCGTATATTGCTGTAAATCATTATTTTCGGAAACAAGTCTATCAATGACACTTTTCATTTGCATGCTGTCTTTTTGTATTGAAGCTATATTATCAGAACATTTTCCTATGCTAAGTTCGAACATTTTCCTATGTCTTTGGTATTTTTGTCTATTAATGAGCTGTTTTCTTTATTTAAACCAAATAAATGCTCAATACTCTTAATAATGTCTTTTTGTTCAGTTTTGATAGACGCAATGTCGTTCTGAATCACGTTTAGTTTATTGATAACAATGTCGAACTTAGCATTGAATGAAGCTGGATCGTCAGTTAAATCGTCACTTGGATTGTTATTTGGTTGATTCGGCTGCTTATCAGCACTACCCTCACCACCAGCACTATCATCCCCGCATCCCGCTGCCCCCAACACATCTTCTCTCCTATCCCCACTATTTACTGAGCCAGCTCTTGACCTTGTTGCCCGTTGATTCATCTTCAACTTTCAAGCTTGTAGAAATTTTCAAAAGTAAATTGATCAATATTCACAAAAACAAAACGCAATTAGAAATTTCCTTGACGAACACTGTATCACTAAGACTTTGTCATCACTTCTATGTAACTCATTTTCACAACTTTTAAGTAATAAACGACTAGGGAGTTGAAACAAAATAACAGAGCCTCAGACACAACCTTTCACTCTGACATCTCGATCGCTACTGATCGAATCTATATTCTTCTTGAATTGAAATTAGGGATTAAAAACTTTAGTTTCGCTTGGAAAATTGTAAGTACATAATATAGGTACAGTAGTACCTTGTCTTCTATGGGAGAACATCGGTAGGCTACCTGATTTTCGTCAAGACACTAATGAGCCTCACAACAGTTATATGTCAGCCAAGTACGCCAATTTCTTGTGGAATCATGTTTAATCTGAATAGTCATGATCAGACTCACTGTCATAATATGTAAAGTGTTTAGTGGTAGAGTGCTAGTAAATCGATAATTATCCATTCAATCTCACAACACAGAAAGATTGTCTTGTTGGGAGATTCATACACGAATCAAGGTTAATCTGATTTATAAAATTAATTGTAAGCTCACTGAATTTAAGCATTGAGTAATTATTAGACTGATAGACATGTGTCATGTGTTCAGTTATGAATTTATTCCAGTTAAATCACTTACTTGGCAGTGTTTGGAAAATGATAAATGTTATCTGGATGCTGACTGGTTCACTGTTGCCATGTTTATTTAAACTTGAAAACTACAAAATTCTCACCCACTGGCTCAAATTATCTATCATCTTTCTCAATTGAATGTCATTTTCATTGCAATGTTTATTTATTTTCATGACTGAGTTCAATATTATTGTAAAGCAGATGGAAAGTGTAATCTACCTGCAATATTGACAATGTAATCCCTAGTACAACAATTGATACAATTGTCTAGAAAATGTGTGGAAACAATGCTAGATTCTTTCTTCTCTGAAAAGTGGGTTTAATGAGAATTATCATCCATTCATTGATTGTGTTGACAAATTAATATTATTAATCACCCGAGAAATGTTCTTCTTTATTTGTACATCATGTACTAGTTTATTCAGGACAAAATGTCAGAGGTTGTCTGGTATAGCTCAGCTGGTAGAGCTGTCTCCTCAAATGTGAAAAGATCCATTCTGATGATCTCATCTTCATGACAATTAAATTTTCATTAAATTACCACCTCTTCAACAACAAAACGACAATATTGACTTTGCAAAACCCTTTGAACTTCTATGCTCCATATTATGATGTTATTTTTGTTAATATGGCTGCGTTGATATATTCAAAAAGCCTCCTGGCATATTACAGATTTTATCATTTATTTAGAATAAGATAGGATACAACTTGAGAGGGACTAATTGATTTTATGTTATGGACTGTTGAGAGTTTTATCCTTTTGAATATCAATTTTGTATTGTATCACAAACAGTTATAATTTACTAGAGATTCATTATATTAATATTATTTAGATTAGCCTATCAATAGTTTTTAGCAATCTATTGTAAGAGAAACTTCTTGTTAATAGATATTCCATCTTTGAGGAATATTCTATACATTTCTCCTGTCTTCCATCATTATTTACTTCAATTTATCAACTTTCAATAAATTCTCGAAATAGTCCTAGCCTACAATTTTTATATTTCCAGCTTCTAGGTGTGGATTTCCTATTCCCCCACAGGTATCTGTGGTTATATTGCTATAATGTGTCTCTTTTTATATAATTTAACTTTCAACTACTGTTGAAAGAACAAAAATAATAAAGAAAAATCAAACATTGAATCTGTGGTTGTGATGCCTTTTTGCCTTAGTTTTTCATCATTAACTTATTCAATATTGAACAATAATATATAATTTCTGGTATGCACTAGGAATGAAGTTGACTCACATTCGTTATTGGCTCTTTGTTGTTATTGCTATAAGTAGGTAATTGCTCAGCAGATCAGTTGAAATGATGTGTCTGCTAAATCCTTTGAATGGGTTCGTATCACACTAGGACTAGAAACAGGAAGGGTCAGAACGAGTTGCTCTTTTTGAAAAAAAAACAGACATACATGAGCCATTAATATATTAGTAAGCTTCTTTCTCATTTGATTTTTTTGAAGGTGTTGATGTTTTTGAGATGAAAAGCTTCATAGCTGGTTGGATCATTCTATACAATGGAAGAGTTTTGTGTGTAGAGAGTGAATCTCTCTTCTTTTGAGTGATTCTTTGGAATGTATTATAATTTTTGGGAATTCCTGTATTCTGATGAGTCTCTAAGAAGATTTCGAAAACTATCAAACAAAACAAGCTGTAACTTATAGGTCTACTCATCCAAAAATGATGAGATATCAAAAGGTAAGCATTGATAAATCGTTTGTAGAAAATTACAAAGTGAAATGGATCCATCTTATCCTTCCAATCTAAGCTTGAAATCTTACCTCCCACCAATCCGATTTCAACAATACAAGGTGTGTTCAAAAAGTAAGGTGACTGAATTTCGCGGGTAATGCACAATTGGTTTTCTATTTTGTTGCCTTAGTAGTCCTGAGCATTTATTTCAAGTGAATAGCAACTCTTGATGAGAAAACCCATGTATAAGTGGTACAAGCTCTTCCAAGATGGTCGAGAAGATGCAATGACAAACCCAGCTCTGGATGCCCGGGGCATCATGCCCGGGGCATCATGCCCCAGCACTACAACAACAGATGAGAATGTCAAAATTGTTTTGGAAAATCATCGAATCACTATCAGAGAAGTTGCAGAAGATGTTGGCATATTGGTTGGCTCGTGCCATCAATTTTTTTGATATTTTGGGCATATGAAAGGTGTGTCAGTGAATTTTGTTCCAAAATTGTCCAATTTCAACCAGAAGAACCATCGCATGACAATCGCTCATGAGCTATTGGATGATGTCAATGATGACCCTGATTTGTTCAAAAGGATCATAACAGATGACAAAACATGGGTATACGGTTATGAAGTCAAAACTAGGGCTCAATCATTCCAGTGGAAGCACACTGAACTAAGACGCAAATTTCTGAGCATACCAAAATAATATGTCTGACCTTTGTAACTGTCAAAAATAAACTAAACATGCTATTTACTTGAAACTTAGAAAATATGCACAGGAAATGTTTGATAATAATGCAACAAAATAAGAAAATCGAAAATCAAATGAGCAATGCCTGTGAAATTCAAAAAGTCACCTTACTTTTTGAACACATCTCGTATATTGATGAGAATATATTTTATACAAGAGACAATATTGTTTACTGATTTTGAAGGGATGTATTCCTTTATGTCATTTACAAGAACCAGGAGTTTTTCCCTATACTAACATTCCATTCATCACCTGGTTGCAATCCTTGTCGCAATCCAGTGTGATATGCTTGGCATTCTCTTTAGACTGATTAGTCCTCGTGACCTACGTGAGGTCCACTCCTGGTCTTCTTTGTAGGTCCTTCCGCGTAGGAAGGGGCGTCCAAGTTGCCTCTAGGGCACCCGGCCACCCTTGACTCAGCCTCTTGACCCACATTTGTGCTGGAGTTTCACCCATCTCTGGTCTCTTGGGTTTTTCTTTGCCCCTCTGAAACTTTGCAGGGTCAAAAGCCTCACCACTCCTAAGAAGTTTTGCCTAAATGGCTGCCCTTCTTTGAGAAGTGGTGAGTTTTGGCATCTCCACCCACAAACTCGTGACCTACGTGAGTTCCACTCCTGGCCTTTTTGTAGGTCCTTCCGCTGAGAGAGGGGATGCCAAACTGCCTCTAGGGCGCCCGGCCACCCTTGACTCAGCCTCTTGACCCACATTTGTGCCTGGAGTTTCACCCATCTCTGGTCTCTTGGGTTTTCTTTTTGGCACTCCGAAACTGCCCTGATGGGGCAGATCCTGTAGGTTTAAAGGCAAGGCAACTTTTGGAGTTGACTTGAAGTCTATTTTAGTCTCCTCCAACGACAAGCATGGATACTGTGGGTGAATTCTGGTTTTCAACACATTCTTGAGTTCGATGATCGACTCAAAGCTCCCCCAACCCACAGGGGGCTATAGACAATAACAGAATATCGATAAATTTGAAAAAAATACAATCATTTTTTATTGGGATGAGCATCGTGCTGAAAAAAATCGATTAAGAGATAGATTGATACAGAAATCATAGATTAATCATACTGAAAGCATCAATCAATGTCTTCTGTACCGATTTTCCAGCATTATTCAAATCAATTACCAATTGAGCATTATTTAAATAAAAAAAAGCAAGCGATATGAAGTCAAAACTAGGCCTAGTCATATTAAATAGATTGCTAATAAAGTGATAACAGATTTCAAGACTATTTATCGAGATGAATTTCATAAAGACAATAACCTTTTATCGATAACTTTGTATATCGACATTTTTGACAGATGATTTGATACTATCGAAATACAAACAAAAGAGAAAGACGGAAATTTTGAGTCTGGGTAATTTTTTTCATTTCAAATTGGATTTCAGTATTGATAAATCTCTTGATGATTAGTTTTGGTTTTCTTAATTCTCATTAGTCATGAGTAATCACGTAAGTAAGCGTTTCTGCAATATACAAACACTTCTCGAAACAAATATTTTGAAACTTAACCTCAACTATTATAAATATTTATGATCCTTCTCTTGTTCTCTAACTATCATAGTACATTACCTAAGTTAGATTCTGTATAGGCCTTATACTACCATACGGTAGTACATTACTTAAGTTAGATTCTGTAGAATAGAATAGAATATAATAGAATAATGATTTATTGACATAAACAAAACAATACACACTTTTCAATTATAAATTAAATCATAATCAAGCAAGAAGCTTGGCTTCTAAGCCGTCAGCTGAAGATGGAGTTTCATAATTATTTAGTTATGCATAGGCTTTATTTCAATCATACATTAGTGACTATAGTAGTACCGTATTTAAAGTTATACAGTTTAAACAAAATTTCATCAGAATTTAATAAAAGAAACATATGGTATTATGAGACTAAAACTATGATTAATATTAAATTTAGAGAAAAGCTCAAAACAAAGCACAATGCGAATGATCAATAATTATTGAAATTATCTACTAAAAACCATCGGTATTTCCATGCGTCCCTACAATATAATGCTAAGTTCTTCCAATTTTTGCCATTCATAAAGTCCTTGAACTCATCCATTTGCAAAAGTGCCTCTCCCAACCACTTCCTTCTCCATTCTTCTAACACTGGACATCTTGCTATAAAATAATAGATATCCTCCTGCTCTTTTTTATTGCATAGCGAACAGCACCAATTTCTTTCCGGCATCCAAGGTCTGTAGTTCAAGTCAATTAATTCTCCTCTCGCCTTCATAATCCATCGAACCTCCGTAAATTCCAGGTCGCTTTCAAGATAGCTATCCTTTCCCAGGCTATGGTTCAGACTTTTGTATATCAGATGATATTCTGCATCTCTCGCCTTAGCCTGCAAGTTTTCCAAATTCTTTAATCTCACTCCCTCTGTCAACTTATTCAATTCTTTTTTCCAGTTAGGAACACTTCAAACACCCAAATTAATCTCAATTCCCAAATCTCCGGCTATCTAATTCCAACATTTATACCAAGACAATGGTTGATTAATTATCTGGAAAGCCAACTTTTTCGGATAACTCCCATCTCTATATGATAGTACTTTAAGAATGTAAGCTACCTGCAAGTTGAGGGTATATTCATATAAATGCGACTCCCTAGTTTCCAAGAGAAGAAGATAGTTAGGTGTATTCGAGGGCAAACCAAACAATCGCTTTATAAAGAATCGCTTAAGCTTCTCCACTTCATCAAACCTTCTATATCCCCATACTTGCGCTCCATAGCACATAACTGCCCTAGCAACCGCTCTAAACAATATCCACTTTGACGACAAAGGAACACTCGCCTCACTGACCAGTGACCATATGCTTCCATGCTGCATTCAATCCCATCTTTGCACACTTCAATTTTTCACTCATATGATTTGTAAAACTCAAATTTGGAGTAAGTATCATACCTAAATACCTACAGTTAGATTCTGTATAGGCCTAATATTTATTTTGTAATTTAGGCTCGGCTAGATGAGATTTCCATCTCCAGAGGCCAACTGGCAGACTTTTGTGATACGGTAACCCAACTGTAACCATGCTTCATATTTTTAGCTTGTTTATAATAAGTTATGCTTTGTCTCTTATGAGGAAAAATAAGATGCATCACCTAACAGACCAAGCATTCTGAAAACATGTTGAATAAACTTTAGTTCAGACCTTGTATGTCGCTTGTATATTAAGATTTAATTACCTACTAGGCAACTCTCGATTATTTCCAAAATATTGAAAGCTTTGCTAGTCATAATAGTAGCCTAGAACTTGTTATACAATGTGATATTAGTAGCATTTGCATACTACTGTAAATTTATATTTGTATGATTAGTGATTGAAGACTGCCGTCTAATTTGTGTGATTTTGTCATGAGTCGCATATTAAATCAATTATTGCAACCAAATATTTGGCTCAAGGTCAATTTAAACTTGAGATATAATTTAATATACTTATTGAAAAAACTTGAAGTACAGAGCAACTTGAAAAATGACTTTTCTCTGCTGTTTCCAGGTTTCTCTGTTGCAAAATATGGAGTACCTAGTCTGTGAGTACTCATTAATTTATTACATCTTGGTTTATGAGCTTTGATGTCCTATAATGAGGAGCACTAAAATCATTCAGCATTAGTTGAATTAGAAGATGCATTGATGTTATATACTGGAAATATTGGCAGCTTAAAGTAAATCTCAATTTAAGCATCTCTTCTAAATCTCAGCATTCTACCAATTTCATGCATGTGATACACTCTTTTATATACTCACATGTTGTTTTGTCACCCAAATTTGAATTGAATGTACGGTAGGCTATTCATTGAAAGAGAGAGAGAGTTTATTGTGTGTCATAATACAATTGAAGTTTTAGTTTTCAAAGATATAATTGATAATAGTTCAATCAGCCGCCATTTTGGATAAAAGTGTCATAGAACAACTTTTTATATCATATTTCTCGTTTTTAAATGGCCTTTACAATGATGTACCACAAATGGTTGTTTACATTTAAAATATCCGAGTTACAACACTTAAGTCACCCCCTGATGTGGGGTTGAAAATCATTTGTACTTCAAAAGGTAGAGTTTTTGACCAATAACTTATCCTGAAAGTTACAGTATATTACCTAGCCTATATCAACAACTCCAACCAAGTCTCATAGTCTCAAGTATTATATATTATATCAAGTCTCCAACTTATTGAAGGGTTCCAATACATATGACTCACTCTGTATGTGTGTATCAGACACACACAAACTTGAAATATTAGCTTTTAATATAAATTATTATTCATTACCCAATAAAAAAAATTTCAATTGATTGCATAACATTTATTTCAGGTGGAAAGATCGCCAAAGTTGAGCTCAGAAGGGTAGATGACATCTCAAAATCCGAATCAATAATCTATTCACAGGTAATAAATATTTTTAAAATGGTTCAAACCTATCATGAATGCCTGTTAAGCAATTCTTCATCTGTCAACTAAGGTTGTTGCCGAACCCTTCAGTCTGCTAGAGCCACGTGGTCGTGGGTTCGAATCCCGCAGATAGGCATGGATGCTCCATCATCTCATCCAATCACTCTCACACATTCCAGAACACAGGCACAAGCAAAAAACACTTTCGGCATCATAAGCAAATAAAATCAACTCTTCTCTCCTACTCTTATTTTCTCTCTCATTGCTTGATCAAATTCTCCTATTATTCTTAAGAATTGAATCTACAAAGCCATATCTCAATTCTTCTAATAAGTTAAGTTGTAAAAACGTTGCCTCTCTGTTTCAGATTGAAATTGTGAAACATGAGAGTCCATTTGAACAAATTGACATTGAAATGAAGAATGAACCTTCTCATAGCAATACAGCTATTCATCAGGCAAGTATTCGCATTCTCAAAGTTCCTTTTCTCTATGGTAATACTCTGACAAGAGTCATCGAAAGTGATATTCACTCTTGAAAAATGTAGTAATTTCTACAGCTAACATCATCACTTCCAATTCAATTGATGCTGATAGTACATGTTGAAACTCACTATATCTTATCCAAAAATTCATCAAAAGTATTTCAGTAAGTGCTCAGCAGAAATTGTTGTTTGTGGTTTTTGAATCTTTCCCTAGCTGTAAATCAAGTTATCAGATAAGTCCAATTTTGTCCTCTGTCTACAGATCAAGAGAGAGAAGCAAGAAGATGGATTTGCAGAACATCAATTGACAACAAATAACATCAAACAGGAGCCAATAACCTCAAAGGAAGCCCCAACTACTACTCAGGTATATAACAACCAATCTATATATATATTAAAGCGAAATGGCACTCACTCAACGACTGACTCACTCAATCGCAAAATTAAAAATCTACCGGACCCAAAACGTTCAAATTTGGTAGGTATGTTCAGTTGGCCCTTTAGACGCGCACTAAGAACGGATTTGAAAAAAAATCAAAAGATACGCCCAAAATCTGCGTTTTTCCAGCGTTTTCCCAGCTTTATCGGGAACAAATGAACAGAAAATGTTCAAATTAAGTACAGAAGCTCAGCTAGGGTGTAATAATGTTGTGTTAGAAGGAATTTGTAATAACGCCAAAGATACGCCCAAAATATGCGTTTCCCAGCGTTTTTTGCGCTTTCTCAGCTTTATGGAGAACAAATGAACACAAAATGTTCAAATTTACTACAGAAGCTCAGCTGGGATGTAATAATGTTGTGTTAGAAGGAAATTGAAATAACGCCAAAGATACGCCCAAAATTAGCTGTTTTTTGCGTTTTCTCAGGTCTTTCATTAAGTAATAGACAGAGACTTTTCAAATTTGGTACAGAGGTTTAGCTAGGGTCTAAAAATTTTGTGATGAGGTGACTCTAATATTTCATCAAAGATATGCCCAAAATCAGCGTTTTTCTCAGCTTTTCTGCATTTTCTCAGTACTTTGACTTTCTGATGGAATGACGCATGCTCAAATGAAAAATGATCTCATTTTTGGACGATGCAGTCGGTGGTCCAGGGGGCGGAGCCCCCTTGCTAGACGGATATTGAGAGAGAAGCGAGTCTGACGGCTAGTTATCTTCATATATTTATTGTCATTGTTTCTGATTGCATGTAAAGCTTCTCTGACAATAAATAATACACAAAAGTAATCAAAGATTGTGACATATAGCAACAATACATGAAATAAATAGGTAGTAAAAATGCAGTTTTAATATTGAACTGATAGTGTATTATTGAGATAGCAATGAGTTTTCTATCCATGATGTTACTATTGGCTGTTAATACTGAAGTGATATGAGGATTGCAGGGTGAATTGGATGGTGAATGTGGTCGTCTGCTGGAGAGAGAAATGGCATTTTGTGAGAGTGTAGACATTAAGGCTGTGCAAAAGCAAAAAATAAACTTTCTACTCTTGATATTTTTCCAAGTTTTTCGATTTGTATATCATCAAGCTATCAAAATGAAAAAGTTTTCGCAGGAAAACATTTTTTTCCGATCATTACTTTTAGAGATATGAGCGACTGAAGTTTGAATTTTTGGGACAGAACATTTCAAATTCGCTAAGAGATAAATCCATGAGATTTAAAGGTTGGGTTCTTCATGGTATTGTTGATCTAGTAAAACAAAAACTCTCTGAAAATATCAATGTTCAAGATACCAAGTTCAGTTTACCAAAAATAACTCAACTAAAGTTATTTTTGGCTATTTTTAGTAAATTGAATAACTTTCTTAAAAATTGATATTTTCAGTGAATTATTGTTTTACTAGATCAACAATACCAATAAGAATCTATCCTCTAAATGTCATGGATTTATCTCTTACCGAATTTGGAATGTTCTGTCCCGAAAATTTAAACGTTAGGCGCTCATATCTCAAAAAGTAATGAACAGAAAAAAATGTTTTCCTGAGAAAACTTTTTCATTTTGATAGCTTGATTATATGCAAATCAAAAAACTTTGAGAAATATCACGAGTAAAAAGTTTATTCTTAGCCTTTGCACAGCCTTAAGCAGGACAACAATACAGAACTCGATCCACAGCTTTCATGTGTCATTTCAATGAACATTTTTCATTGCAATTCCATTTCAAAATATCATTAAAATGGCCATGAACATTCCGGCCCTTAGTTCATCAACGCCATGACCCTGATTGAAGAAGGTGGTATCATCTGCATATCAAACAACTCTTCTGCCATCCATGAGAGCTACATCATACAATGAAATCAAAAAGAGAAGTGGCCCCAGGACAGAGCCCTGAGGCACTCCACAGTAGTAGAGATGGGAAGTTCGAATCACTTTACTGATCCGGGCCATGACCGAATCAATTTTAACGGGTCATGACCGAATGACACATATCTTCTCCACAATTTATACAGTTTTGTGTACGAGACAGCACACCAATTGCCAGTTAGCTAGTGCCACCTGGTCGTGGGTTGGAATCCCGTAGTTACTGATGGATGCTTCATCTCATCAAATCACTCTCACACTTTCCAGAGCACAGGCACAAGCAAAAAACATTTTCGGCATCATAAGCAAATAGAATCAACTCTTTCTCTCTCACTCTCTCTTCCACTCCTATTTTCTCTCTCATTGCTTGATCAAATTCTCCTATCATTCGTTATAGTGCTAAAATCTACAAATCCATATCTCAATTCTTCTAATAAGTTAAGTTGTAAAAACGTTGCCTCTCTGTTTCAGATTGAAATTGTGAAACATGAGAGTCCATTTGAACAAATTGACATTGAAATGAAGAATGAACCTTCTCATAGTAATACAGCTATTCATCAGGCAAGTATTCGCATTCTCAAAGTTCCTTTTCTCTATGGTAATACTCTGACAATAGTCATCGAAAGTGATATTCACTCTTGAAAAATGTAGTAATCTCTTCAGCTAACATCATCACTTCCAATTCAATTGATGCTGATAGTCCAGGTTGAAACTCACTATTTTTAATCCAAAAATTTACTAATAGTATTTCAGTAATATTTCCAGAACACAGGCACAAGCAAAAACACTTTCGGTATCATTAGCAAATAGAATCAACTCTTTCTCTCTCACTCTCTCTCCCACTCTTATTTTCTCTCTCATTGCTTGATCAAATTCTCCTATCATTCGTTATAGTGCTAAAATCTACAAAGCCATATCTCAATTCTTCTAATAAGCTGTTGTAAAAACGTTGCCTCTCTGTTTCAGATTGAAATTGTGAAACATGAGAGTCCATTTGAACAAATCGACATTGAAATGAAGAATGAACCTTCTCATAGCAATACAGCTATTCATCAGGCAAGTATTCGCATTCTCAAAGTACTTCTTCACTCCGTGAGGAAGACAGTTTTAAAAAAATTTATATCTCTTGGTTTGTTATGTAGCTTATTAAATGCTATTTCTTCCTCTAACTCATCTATTGTTGATTCTCAAATAAAATCATGAGGAGAGAAATATGATAGGAGGTAGAAAAAGTTATGCATACTCCAAATCATACAGTATACCATAGAGAAAAGGATATAAGAAGATATAACATGGTATAGGTCATTTATGTTCAGGCGCATAGTCCAGGCGCAAATTTCATTGCGTGGTCATTTTTGGGTAACAGCGGTGGTAGATGTCTCAATTTCTTCGTTAGGTCTAGCATAATAGGGATCGTGATGATGAGTCGAAATCACAGGAATCTCGAAAACAAGATTGCCGCAAAATTTTTTAGGATTTTGCTATATCGCTTGCATTTCAATAACCGTTCAAGATATTTAACCGTTTTTTGAACGAAAATAATTCTAAAATCTTCCTCTACAATTTTTGTTAAATAAAAGTTCCCTCTAAAACGCATATTTTATTAGTTATAAGCCATCAGAAGCTACAAAAACGTTTTTTCTAATTTTTCAAATTTCGTTCTATTGTAACTTTCTTTGTGCAAGAGATACAGAGAAATTTCAAATCTATGGAATTTAGATCGTTTTTTCAGCTTTGAAGCGATATATATCTTCGTATCGGTCATATCTGGACGTTCTCCAGCGACCTCCAATGAAAGCACTGCATGATTTCTGGTGCGTTTTTCCATACGCATGAAGTAACAAGCTTGATTTGACTTGACAGTGAAATTTGGAACACAAACGTCTTATACTGTGGGATATCCTCTTTTCTCTATGGTAATACTCTGACAAGAGTCATCGAAAGTGATATTCACTCTTGAAAAATGTAGTAATTTCTACAGCTAACATCATCACTTCCAATTCAATTGATGCTGATAGTCCAGGTTGAAACTCACTATATCTTATCCAAAAATTCACCAAAAGAATTTCAGTAAGTGCTCAGCATAAATAGTTGTTTGTGGTTTTAGATCCAAAAATTCACCAAAAGAATTTCAGTAAGTGCTCAGCATAAATAGTTGTTTGTGGTTTTAGAATATTTTCCTAGCTGTAAATCAAGTTATCAGATAAGACCAATCTTGTCCTCTGTCTACAGATCAAGAGAGAGAAGCAAGAAGATGGATTCGCAGAACTTCAATTGACAACAGATAACATCAAACAGGAGCCAATAACCTCAGAGAAAGCCCCAACTACTACTCAGGTATATATCAACCAGTTATCCTCATATATTTCTTGCCATTGTTTCTGATTGCATCTAAAGCTTCACTGACAATACATAATACACAAAATTTATCAAAAAGTGTAACATAGCAACAATACATGAAATAAGTAGGTGGTAAAAATGCAGTTTCAATATTGAACTGATAGTGTATTATTGACAAAGCAATGAGTGGTATTGTTATCATTCCTGATGGTTATCAATATCCTATATTTTTAAACGAGCAATTTCTGTTTATATGTTTAGATGTATATAATTATAATATATTATATGTATGTGACCGGATCTCGAAAACAGCTCTAACGATTCTCATGAAATTTGGAACATAGTAGGTTTATGATATAAAAATTCGATTGCACTAGGTCTCATCCCTGGGAAAACTCGCTGAAGGACATGAAAAGGATAATTCATTCTTGGAAAAACAGATGATAATTTCGTCGTCTGTATACATAAGATGCGTGTGCCTGTGTGGGAGATCAACTGTGTAATCAATCAGCTTACCGTATCTCGCGAGAAATCTAGACAAATTAATAGACTCGATCAAAATAATATGATTTTTTGACATGACATGGTATATCATAATATTCAAAGTTAATCATTATTTTACAGTTTTAAATTATTAGTGAGTGTTATTTTGTTATTCAATTTGGTTTGTAAACAATCTAAATTAGATTTTTTCTGTTTTCAAATATTTGGACTGAAAATTGATTGAAGTGAATGGAACATAACCTACTTTTTGGACCATTTATAGTGTATAAATCAAAATTTGGGGGAAGAAACAGTTTTGGGCTGTGCCTGTTAGTCCTTCCCTAATCATTTTAAAGAATTGTGTATGTTTATCAATAAATAACGAGTGAAGCTCGGTGCCCCGATATTTGAAGTGATATGATGATTGCAGGGTGAATTGGATGGTTCATGTGATCTTATAGTAGAGAGAAAAGTGACATTTTGTGAAATTAAGCAGGGAAACAATACAGGATTCGAATCAATTGACAAATTCATCCTATTAACGAGCACTGTACTATTGCTATTCTATTTAAAAACGCCAGGACATGCATGATAAACATGCATAGTTCCAATTTCATAAGTACTTCTGTATTTCTCAAATAATACTATTCACCATTAAATAATATCATTAATAATAATACCATTCACCATATATTTGAATTAATTGTTCAATCTATTTCAACCACTTGACAATTGGCAGTCAGATTAATAAGTTTGTAGTGGGGAGTGTAGTGATGTAGTATTAGGATAAATTTACATTTTGTGATCAGAAAAATAATTATTCTAATCTATCAAATAAACATATATTTTCAGAGCTATAAATTTCTGAGTTTGTATGTTGACGTAGCAATGAAATGCTTGTTCTCAAACTCTGCTCTCATTTGATCATAGTACCACTGTTTGTGTATGAGCAGTGTTGTGATGTGAATATATTTGCAGATGGCGACAGTTGCAGTAAATAGCAGCCAAGAACCAGCGCCAGAGTGCAGCACTGCATTCGCTCCAACCGATAATGACTTCAGCCAACAACATTATTTAATCCCTGGCTACAATCTAATATTCATCAACGAAGAAGGTAAGATATAACTGTGTCTTGTTAGTCATATCAAAGTAATGTATTCGACAATACATACTTGAATTAAATAGCTTTCAAATTAAGCTGAGAAACACTGTTCAAGAATAATTATTATTAAACGAAATCCAAATTGAATGCTGTAATTCACCACGAAGACTTCTGCTACTGCAAATATTGACAACAGGGTAAACAGGTAGATGAAAATTCGATGAGCGCTACTATTCAAAAATTCTTTGTCAGCCCGGGAATCGAACCCAGTACCTACTAATTGCCGGTCATGAATGCTTTACCCTCAAACCAAACTGACAATCTCTGGATAGCAGCACTCATTTTATAGGGAGCCATAGCGGCCATCCAGTCTACAGATAAAAATTACTGAGATATTGCAATTTTATTTCCATCTGTTCAAGAATAGTTTGTAGTATATTTTCCCAAGTAATGTTGTATGTTTATTTTTGTAGATTCCCAAGATGGAGAAGACATTTCAGAAGAAGTTGACTTTGGCGCAGTGAAGAGTGAAGCAGAGATGTGGCCTTCTATCAGCGGCACTGCCAATGCAACAGAAGTGGGTGGACTGGATGCACATTCAATCTCTCCAGTGGAAAAGTGCACTGAGCCAACTGTGGCTGGCAAAAAGACCAAGCTCTACAGTTGTGCCGACTGCAGCTATGAAACAACATGGATTTCTGCTTTGAAGAAACACATTAGAACACACACTGGAGAAACACCATTCAGTTGTAACTTCTGTGACTACAAATGTGCTATTTTAGGTAATTTGAAAGTACATATCAGATCCCATACAGATGAAAAACCATTCAGTTGTAACTTTTGTGACTACAAATGTGCTGCTTCAGGCAATTTGAAGATACACATCAGATCACATACAGGTGAAAAACCATTCAGTTGCAAATTTTGTGACTACAAATGTGCATCTTCAGGCCATTTGAAAATACATATCAGAACACACACGGGTGAAAAACCATTTAGTTGTAACTTTTGTGACTACAAATGTGCTTCTTCAGGTGAATTGAATGGACATATCAGAAGACACACTAGTAAAAAACCATTCAGTTGTAACTTTTGTGACTACAAATTTGCTTCTTTAAGTGAATTGAAGAGCCACATCAGAACACACACTGGTGAAAAACCATTCAGTTGTAACTTTTGTGACTACAAATGTGCTACTTCAAGCAATTTGAAAGTACATATCAGATCACATACAGGTGAAAAACCATTTAGTTGTAACTTTTGTGATCACAAATGTGCTCATTTAACTGATTTGAAGAAACACATTAGAACACATACAGGTGTAAAACCATTCAGTTGCGAATTTTGTGACTTCAAATGTAGTAAGAAATCTAACTTAAAATCACATCTCAGATCACATACAGATGAAAAACCATTCAGTTGCGAATTTTGTGACAATAAATATAGTATGAAATCTAGTTTGAAATTACATCTCAGGACACATACAGATGAAAAACCATTCAGTTGTAACTTTTGTGACTACAAAAGTACTAATTCAGGCAGTTTGAAAGTTCATATCAGAACACATACAGGTGTAAAACCATTCAGTTGCGAATTTTGTGACTTTAAATGTAGTCAGAAATCTAGTTTGAAATTACATCTCAGAACACATACAAATGAAAAACCATTTAGTTGTAACTTTTGTGACTACAAAAGTACTAATTCAGGCGGTTTGAAATCACATCTCAGAACACATACAGGTGAGAAACCATTCAGTTGCGAATTTTGTGACTTTAAATGTAGTCAGAAATCTAGTTTGAAATTACATCTCAGAACACATACAAATGAAAAACCATTTAGTTGTAACTTTTGTGATTACAAATGTGCTTCTTCAATTGCTTTGAAGAGACACATCAGAACACACACTGGTGAATAACCATTCAGTTGTGACCTTTCTTCAAATGTGCTACTTTAAGCTAATTGAAAGTACATAAATCAGATCACATACAGATGAAAAACCTTTTAGTTGCGAATTTTGTGACCATAAATGCCCTCATTCAAATGATTTGAAGAAACACATCTGAAAATACACTGGGGGAAAGCCGGTGAAGAAGAAATTGTGAGATATTTATTTATACAATACTAGCTGGCCCGGCGAACTTCGTACCGCTAAATAGTTAATGCATCTCATGACAAACTTTAGCTGGATGCACACCTGAGGAGGCGCGATGCGGCATTTTGCATCCAGGTGCATCTTTTTTATTGGTTGGAATGGAAGAACTCACACATACTGAATCGGGCATTGCGTGGAACGGTGTGATAAGGCAATCTCCATAAGATCAACACTTTGTGTCACCAAGCCGCGCCTCCTCAGGTGTGCTTAGCTTTAGCTTAATCTCATGCATTACATATTATGAAAATCATCCAACAAACAGTATTTACATTTATATCTCAATATGGACTTCCTATGTGTTTTGTTAGTTGTGCAGAAGTTTGTATTTTTAGATATAGTTGAATGCAGCTTGCTGGGAAAATGAAAGGTATATCTCCTTGCCGCTGATTTTCCCGTGCATATTCTGAATTTACAGCATTTCAAATTCTACGACCGAAGTTTGGACGTAGTTCGTAACGCGCATTATTATTAGAATTAAAATTCTGTGAATCTGTAGAAAGAAAATAGAAAAACAGATCTACCGACGGCTGTTGGATGACGCAATGATTATAATAGCTGATTTTCATTTCTGTGTGTGGCCAGCTCACAAATCATCTCCCATAAGGATTTCATGTAAACTTTGCAGGACCTTAGGAAAGAGTCCTGAAGTCGGAACATAAATTTTATAGGCCATAAACCTGCTCCTGAATATATGTTTATGTTTTGAAGGGACGGATTCAAAGAACCTCACATGTCAACCAAAGCTTATTGTGTGTCCAAAAGTATGTTAGTTAGGCAAACCAACTCCCGTGTCCTTTACAAGGTCCAGGAATTTCTTCCCTATACCAACATCCCATTCCTCACCTGGTTGCTTACAGCCAAACAGAGCCCTTCTTCTAGCTCCAAGACTTTCGCAATCCAGTATGATATGCTTGGCAGTCTCTCCAGACTGATTACAAAGCCTACACATCTGGCTTTCATTTCTGAGTCCAATTGTGTTGAGTGTTGAGATGTTTCCTGAAGTGGCCATGTCCAGTTATCAGGGCAATCACCTGTTTGACCTGACCTCTACCCAGACTCACCAGCCAGCTGGTGAAGCAAGGGCTTGCGTTTGCCAGCAGCCTTTTGCCAAGTGCTTGGCCAGGGTGACCCTGCCATTGCTGGTGGTTTAAGTCCCTGGACCATCTACTAATTGTGTGGAAGGCAGTTGTTTTACTTATGCCACAGCCCGGCTCTGGGCCAAGGAATGGCATGCTAGAACCCCACTTAGCAAGCTCATCTGCACGCTCTTTACCACCTATGCCTACATGGCCAGGTACCTAACCAAGATGCATATAGTTGAGCGTTGCAAGCCTGCTGAGCAACTATTAGTAACTATTATAAAGCTACAATTTTTTTATTTTAATCCAACCAAGCCTTGTGTCTAGATAGGTTAGAGTTGGATCCGAGAGAGGAAAGTGGTAAAAAAATTAAAATCATCAAAAGTCATTCATCTAAAAACTCGCGAACCGAGTAATAAGCTATATTTGTCAATACTTTGAGATATTCATCTTGAATTGAAATTAGGAATTCAAAACTTAAGTTTTGCTTGGAAAATTGTAAGTACATAATATAGTACCTTGTCTTCTATGGGAGAGAATACGGTAGGCTACCTGATATTCTTCGAGATACCAATGAGCCTCACAACTGTTATATGTCAGCCAAGTCCGCCAGTTTATAGTTTTCTTGTGGAATCATGTTTAATCTGAATAGTCATTATCAGACTCACTGTCATAATATGTAAAGTGTTTAGTTGTAGAGTGCTAGTAAATCGATAATTATCCATTCAATCTCACAACAGAAAGATTGTCTTGTTGGGAGATTCATACACGAAATCAAGGTTAATCTGATTTATAAAATTAATTGTAAGCTCATTGAATTTAAGCATTGAGTAATTATTAGACTGATAGACATGTGTCATGTGTTCAGTTATGAATGTATTCCAGTTAAATCACTTGGCAGTGTTTGGAAAATGTTAAATGTTTTCTGGATGCTGACTGGTTCACTGTTGCCATGTTTATTTAAACTTGAAAACTACAAAATTCTTACCCACTGGCTCAAATTAATTATCTATCATCTTTCTCAATTGAATGTCATTTTTATTGCAATGTTTATTTATTTCCATGGCTGAGTTCAGTATTAGTGTGAAGTAGATGGAAAGTGTAAGCTAACTGCAATATTGACAATGTAATCCCTAGTACAACAATTGATACAATTGTCTAGAAAATGTGTGGAAACAATGCTAGATTCTTTCTTCTCTCTCTGAAAAGTGTGTTTAATGAGAATTATCATCCATTCATTGATTGTGTTGACAAATACATCATGTACTAGTTTATTCAGGACAAAATGTCAGAGGTTGTCTGGTATAGCTCAGCTGGTAGAACTCAAATGTGAAAAGATCCATTCTGATGATCTCATCTTCATGACAATTAAATTTTCATTAAATTACCACCTCTTCAACAACAAAACGACAATATTGACTTTGCAAAACCCTTTGAACTGCTATGCTCCATATTATGAAGTTATTGTTGTTAATATGGCTGCGTTGATTAATTCAAAAAGCCTCCTGGCATATTATAGATTCTATCATTTATTTAGAATAAGATGGGATACAAGTTGAGAGGGATAAATTGATTTTATTTTATGGACTGTTGAGAGTTCTATCCTTTTGAATACTGTATAAATTTTGTATTGTATCACAAACAGTTATAATTCACTAGAGATTCATTATATTAATATTATTTAGATTAGCCTATCAATAGTTTTTAGCAATCTATTGTAAGAGAAACTTCTTGTTAATAGATATTCTATCTTTCAAGAATATTTTATACATTTCTCCTGTCTTCCATCATTATCTACTTCAATTTATCAACTTTCAATCAATTCTCGAAATAGTCCTAGCCTACAATTTTAATATTTCTAGCTTCTAGGTGTGGAACTCCTATTCCCCAACGGGTATCTGTGGTTATATTTCTATAATGTGTCTCTTTTTATATAATTTAACTTTTACTCTAACGACTGTAAAAAGAACAAAAATAATAAAGAAAAATCAAACATTGAATCTGTGGTTGTGATGCCTTTTTGACTTAATTTTTTCATCATTAACTTATTCAATATTGAACAATAATAAATTTCTGCTATGCACTAGGAATGAAGTTGACTCAGATTCGTTATTGATTCTTTGTTGTTATTGCTATAAGTAGGTAATTGCTCAGCAGATCAGTTGAGAATGATGTGTCTGCTAAATCCTTTGAATGGGTTCGTATCACACTAGGACTAGGAAGGGTCAGAACGAGTTGTTCTTTTTGAAAAAAACAGACATACATGAGCCATTAATATATTAGTAAGCTTCCTCCTCATTTGAATTTTTTTGAAGATGTTGATGTTTTTGAGTTGAAAAGCTTCATGGCTGGTTGGATCATTCTATACAATGGAAGAGTTTTGTGTGTGGAGAGTGAATCTCTCTTCTTTCGAGTGATTCTTTGGAATGTATTACCTATAAATTTTGGAAATTCCTATATTCTGATGAGAGTCTCCAAGAAGATTTCAAAAACTATCAAACAAAACAAACTGTAGCTTATTGGTCTACTCATCCAAAAAGGATGAGATATCAAAAGGTAAGCATTGATACATCGTTTGTAGAAAATGACAAAGTAAATTGGATCCATATTATCCTTCCATTTTAAGCTTGAAATCTTACCTCCCACAAATCCGAGCTGACAAATCCGATTTCAACAATGCAAGGTGTGTTCAAAAATAAAGGTGATTTTGAATTTCACGAGTAATGCACATTTGATTTTCGATTTTTCTATTTTGTTGCCATAGCATACATGTCCTGAGCATATATTTCAAGTTAATAGCATGTCTAGTTTTCTTTTTGACAGGTAAAAGTCAGACGTATTTTGGTGAGCTTGGCGAATTTTCTTCTATATAAAAAATGGATCAAAGAATTTGAGTCAAATTTCATATAAAAATGGAATTAAGTGCTCCAAAGCACTTGAAATGTTGACAGTGGCATAGGGTGAGTCAACTCTTGATGGGAAAACCCGTGTATAAGTGGTACAAGCTCTTCCAAGATGGTCGAGAAGATGCAATGACAAACCCAGCTCTGGATGCCCCAGCACTACAACAACAGATGAGAATGTCAAAATTGTTAACAAAATTGTTTTGGAAAATCATCGAATCACTATCAGAGAATTTGCAGAAGATGTTGGCATATTGGTTGGCTCGTGCCATCAATTTTTTTGATATTTTGGGCATATGAAAGGTGTGTCAGTGAATTTTGTTCCAAAATTGCTCAATTTCAACCAGAAGAACCATCGCATGACAATCGCTCATGAGCTATTGGATGATGTCAATGATGACCCTGATTTGTTCAAAAGGATCATAACAAATGACAAAACATGGGTATACGGTTATGAAGTCAAAACTAGGGCTCAATCATTCCAGTGGAAGCACACTGAACTAAGACGCAAATTTCTGAGCATACCAAAATATGTCTGACCTTTGTAACTGTCAAAAATAAACTAAATATGCAATTCACTTGAAACTTAGAAAATATGCACAGGAAATGTTTACTAATGCAACAAAAAAATAAAATAAAATGAGCAATGCCTACGAAATTCAAAAAGTCACATTACTTTTTGAACACACCTCGTATATCGATGAGTATCTTATATAGACAATATTGCTTACTGTTTTTGAAGGGATGGATTCAAAGGTTCAAATAACCCCACACGTCAACCGAAGCTTATTGTTTTCCCAAGTAAGCAAGTAGTATGTTAGTTAGGCAAACCAATACCTATGTCCTTTACAAGAACCAGGAGTTTTTCCCTATACTAACATTCCATTCATCACCTGGTTGCAATCCTTGTCACAATCCAGTGTGATATGCTTGGCAGTCTCTTCAGACTGATTAGTCCTCGTGACCTACGTGAGTTCCACTCCTGGCCTTCTTGTAGGTCCTTCCGCTGTGAGAGGGGATGCCATTTGCCTCTAGGGCGCCCGGCCATCCTTGACTCAGCCTCTTGACCCACATTTGTGCCTGGAGTTTCACCCATCACTGGTCTCTTGGGTTTTTTCTTTTTGTCACTCCGAAACTGCCCTGATGAGGCAGATCCCGTGGATTTGAAGACTAGGCAACTTCTGGAGTTGCCTTGAGGTCCATTTTAGTCGCCTCCTTCGACAAGCATGGATACTGTGGGTGAGTTCTGGTTTTCAACTCTTTCTTGAGTACGATGATCGACTCAAAGCTCCCCCAACCCATAGGGGGCTATAATAGACAATAACAGAATATCGATAACATTGAAAAAAAATTCTATCATTTTTTATTTTGATCGATTGGGAATTGGGATGAGTATCGAGCTGAAAAAATCGATTAAGAGATAGATTGATACTGAGAGCATCAAAAATTTTTTCTGTACCGATTTTTCAGCATTTTTCAAATAAATTACCAATTAAGCATTATTCAAATCAAAAAAAGCAAGCAATATGAAGTCAAAACCAGGCCTAGTCATATCAAATAGATATGATATTCTTACCGACTATTGTTTCGCCAGAAAGCGCTTGTATACGCAAATGACGATTTCTGTCTGAGCTGAGTTAGTACTGTTGTAGGGGGACGTAGTGGGGAGTCATTGGCATCCTACACTTCCCTCTCCAACAAACCAGTTCACACCACTCTCTCCCCCCAGCAAAACAACTGCTGACAGCATTTGTGTCTTGAGGCATGTATGTCATTGTTTTGCTAATAGTACATAGACTAGACATTCATTTTTCTTATTCTAATCACTTGCTACTCTCAACTCTCCAGATCGCATGAACGCTGCTTCTCCAGTGACAAAGAGGATTAATTTTTATTTCTAATCAACAAGAACTAGAAAACAATAAGTGAATGAGTGGCCAGATTTTGTAACTTTATTACATTATGTACTTCAATTCAATAATTGAAAAAATTTAAATCAATCTAATTTAATCCACAATATTGCAATTTTGAACTTAAAAATTGAGAAAGAGCATGGAATAATTTTAATAATGACATGTTCTTGAGGTGCTGTGTAATGCAGCATTATATTTCTCTATTATTGTTCTAAAATGATTTTAATAAATGATGTCAAAACTGCTTATTAACAATAATATTGTTTCAGTTACTTTTTTTTTCATTGAATAGCCAAAGATTGTTAACCTTAATAATATTATTTCAGTTGCTTTTTGTTTTCATTGAATAGCCAATGGTTGTCAACCTTTTTCATGGACTGTACCCATAGTGGAAAGTTCTAATTTTGCATATGAGCTAAATGCTGTTAGGCTAGCCGTCTAGCGGGAGATTGGGGAAGAGGGAGTAATTTGAAAATTCAATGAATTTCTCTCATTATAAACTTATAAGAGCATTCAGTAAAATAACATCCATTTTCATTGTATATTATAAGGAGGAAATTGATTGATACTCTTAAAAAGATTTACCTACCCCTGTTATTATGTATGTGTATTTTTGTCGTAAATGTATTTCCTTTCCTTGATATAATACAAAATTATAAGTAGAGCAATAAAGAGCAAAACTAAAATCGTAAATCGATTTTGAAATAATCTTCATGACCTTTTAGAAGAAACTTTGTGGCTGAATCTGCTAATCAATTCCGACCATGTTGATAAACTTGAAACGCAAAAAATGCTGTTGATTTTATCATTTTTATTCATAGTTCACTTGGACGCACGGTACGATTCAATCACTTGAAAATATCAAGAGATTGAAGATATTCTCCTCATATTCACGATCTCGGTATTTCTAAGATGGAAAAGTTGAAGATAAATATTTATGATGACTGAGCTCCTATAGAATAAAATTTAGAACCAATCATGAGTTTCTATGATGTATGATCCTCGTTTAAGAGACTCTTGATTAACAGTGAAATTGCGAAAAAATGGTAAAACTTCAATCGTCACTTTTTCAATCGGTTGTAACTTTCTAATGGTATTGAAATCGAAAGTATTGTTGATTGGAGTGAGAAGAGGAGGAAATTCCTCACATCCTTGACTAGATTTTGATTTTATATCTGTATTATTTCATAAGATATGCAGCATTGAATAAATAAATTGTCGTTATTCTGTGTATGGAATATGGGTTGAAGTACAGTGTACACTCAACAAAAAATTTCCCATTTCTCTTAGGAACTTGACTCATGATATATGATTTCCAACTACCTTGACAAGCCGAAAAGAAAGAGCGTACGGGAAGATCCGAACATTGTATCAAAAGTTATGAATGAAATTTCGATCCTTGAGGTGTCCTGAAAATCTTTGAGATAGAGCGTTCTACCTGTTCTCAGATTGTAGAGCACAAAATTACGCCTAGTAGGATGTTGAATTATACATTTTTGAATTGTGACAATCGGAAGATATTGTTGATTGAATACTATAGGATTTATCAAAATTGATTTTCCATGAAATTCTACTCGTTTTGGAAAAACTGTAGGATAGAACTGATTGAAGTTATAGAGGTCTGAATGATTCCATTTTATTCTGAATTTTATATACAGTAAAAAAGGAGAGAGAGGATTTTTTTTGTCCAATGACTGGATTTGATTGTAATAGCTCAGAACTGGAGAATGAACCAGACATATTAGGTATTTGGGCCACTCTGTACAAGGAAATTTTGCATGCGAAAATTGGTTCTGGACTTCTCTTATGCATACAAACCCTAAAAAAATGGGGTTATAGGGTTTATAGGTTTTTGGTTTGGCCAAAGACCGTTCAAGTCAGAAGGAAGCTTTTCCATCAAGGGCCAAGCGTAGTGATAAAGTATGTGCATATTTTTTGTAAATATTGTTGTTCACTGATGTTTTTCACTTAGTTTTATCTTTATATTTTCATATTTCAAATAAGTGATTTAAGGGGCATGTCTAGGAAGGCTGTTCAAAAAGTGTAGTACTAGGTAAATTTAACAGATGAGATGGGGAGATGCGGAGTGAAAAAGCATGCTGGCCCACAAACATCGGTCTTCATAGCTCTACTCTCTCTCAATCGATGCGCTCTCTCACACATCAGTCTTCTCTTTCTAGAGAAAGAAGTTCATTCAGTAGCACCACTATCACAATTGACACGCGCACTCACTCTCACATCAGTCTTCTCTTCCTAGAAAAGTCCATTATTATTATTATTATTATTATTATACACTGCATTGTCTACTCATTCTGCGGCTGTTCTAACATGACTGATCTGCTTTTGAGTAGCCTGGCTATAGATTGATTGTATTCTATTGCTTCAACAGTGTTATCAAAGAACACTTCATTTGACTAATTCTTCTAAATCGACATACAAGTTCATTAATATATGAGTGCACTATCCTTATATATAAAAGCGAAATGGCACTGACTGACTGACTTACTCACTCACTCACTCACTCACTCGCAGAACTAAAAATCTACCGGACCAAAAACGTTCAAATTTGGTAGGTATGTTCAGTTGGCCCTTTAGAGGCTCACTAAGAAATCTATTGGCGATATTTTAACTCTAAGGGTGGTTTTTAAGGGTTTAAAGTTCGAATTTTAGCATGTATATTCTTCTTATTCCAATATCTTAAAATTATAATTGAAATGTCCATACCATATGTTAATATAGAACTATAGAGAGAGTACCTCTTCGAAACAGTTCTGTGGGTAGATGACACAAGCTGATTTGTAAACTTTTCAGGAGAGCAATTTGAAAGTTTGGCATAGCTGCAAAAATTATCTATCATATTTTTTCTTACCCATTTTACACTAATATAATCAGCTGATCATTGGCTATTCGAATATAAAATATAAAGGAACTAGCAAGAACCCGTGCTTCGCAAGGATCTATTTTAAAACTTGACAAAATGAAAACTTGATGTAATGAAATTTTGAAGAATTGAGAATAGGCCTATAACCATCCTTGGTTATTTAAGAATCTAAAAGCAAAATTTCAAGTTAATTAGTCCAGTAGTTCAGACGTGATGATGCGTCAAACATAATTTTCCTATCCCGTACGTGCATAAGCCAGCTCTTTACTTTATATAATTATTATAGATATAGTTAACGACTGCAAGAGATAGGACTGTGGAACAGAATAGTGGTGAAACTATGATAGCGCCAGAAGTGTCTCAAACACAATAGTAGGTAGAACTACATGAACTTTTTGAAAGTGATTTGAAAAAATGTTAAAACAAAAAACTGAATCCTTATCATTCTACCTTCATTTAGAGAGGCTTTTGTTTGAGCCGAATGGAAATTTATTTATAAAAAAATGAATGTCTGTTTGTGTGTTTGTTTGTTCCCTGTAGACTTGAAAACTACTTGACATAACGGCATGAAACTTTGGGAATATGTTGAGGGATGGTTTCTGAACAGAAATACTAATAGGGGGCTAATAATAATTATTTATTAATCCATTTTACAGATATGTTTTCGAAATTTTCGGCCGAGCGGCTACTGAAGAACGAAAAGATGATCATGATTCATGATCATATTGTGATAATATGATTTAGCATCTAAAGTTACCAGCTGTAATAAACATATCACCCTGTGATAAATTATTGTGTACTGGTATTAAAACGGTAGTTTGGAGTTGAAGTGTAGTTGATTGGTACCAGCTGTTGATAATGGTTCCTTAGAAGACCTATACAAATAATTATCACTCCCCTATCATTGAGAAACTGGAAAATGTTGAACAAAATTATCACCTAATGAAAGAGAGTATATATATTGTATAGTATATATGTATAGTATTCATATTGCATTCATTAATTACTGAAGATGAAAGAATAATTTACAATTTTTTGAATTTAGCTTAGCTTATATTCATCCTAAAATGGAAAGAATAATTATGGAATTCTGTGTGATTCATCGTACATCGCATATTTCCTGGACCATATATCGGCAAACTACAGCTATGAAAACATTGAATATTTTTCTTTGAAACACTGATATAACCTTTTTTTTAATTGAAAACTTTACTGATAGATATTACTACCAATTGATTGAGAAGAGTAATATGTTTTTGGAATAATGAATGCTGCATGACTAAGCACATAGGAAGTCCGTATTGAGATGAACATGTTGTCAGATAAATTTAATGATTCACCAAATAAAGTCAAGTGTAACATGATATACATTCGCGGTGCGAAGTTCGCTGGGTAAGCTAGTTGTGAATTAAGCTTTATTATTAATAGACAACGCTGAAAAATACAGGCTCAATCACCAGGAATACTATAAATCTGTAGAACGTTTTCCACGTAAAACACGTGGTAAGCTCGCGCTCTCAATCAACGCAAAATCAATTCGATCAGCTAATTGATGAAATTGTTTTAAGCTTTCCAATGATTACAACATATTATGTTAGAATATCATGTGTCAATTATCTCAGTTCCACATGGAGTTCACCTACCATAAGCTTACTTAATAGGATCCTTTTTCATCCTTTGAAACCCTTAGAGGCAAAATATCTCAAAATCCGTTCTTAGTGCGCGTCTAGCATGTTTGAAGAATATTTGTGCAAAGTTTTAAGCCTGTAGGCCAATTAGTTTGAGCTGTAGTGTGATTTTACATCAAAATTTTCGAAAAGTGTCCTCTCCTGAACCCCCCTGTGCTCCTGATTGGAATTTTTCTGCATAGATCTGATTTTTTTCGTACCTGAACGAAAAAGTTCCTCATGACTTTGCTGTGCAATGAACGGTTGAAAAGTGAAAATTTTGGGGGCCCAGCTCCCTCAGGGGGGGCAGATTTCTGAAAATCCTTTTGTAGTGGATGTTTTGAGGCTACAATAAACAATTGTGCGAAATTTCAAGTTTTTAGGCTTAGTAGCTTGGGCTATTTCAGTTGGTCGGGGCTTAGCCTTTTAGATATAGGTAGAAGAAGAGAAAGAAGAGAAGAAGAAGAAGAAGAAGAAGAAGAAGAAGAAGAAGAAGAAGAAGAAGAAGAAGAAGAAGAAGAAGAAGAAGAAGAAGAAGTAAAGGAATAAAAAGAAGAAGAAAAAGAAGAAGAAGATAGATTATTATGTTGCTTTGGCCTGTGATCTGTACAAATGTCCTGTAACAACTAAAGGTGCGTCCACACATGCCGAACCGAAACTCGAACCGCGCAGCAAACCGTGCATTCCTCCGAACATCTTGCCTTTCAACGAACATGAGCATATGTTTCATAATGTTAAAAATCAGCTGTCAATCATTCGCCGTACCGTACTCCGAACCATTCGCCGTGCCGCTTGTTCTAACTGCTCGCCTCACCTCACTCCGAACGCTGAACTTTTCAGCCAATCAGAGCCCTCGATTACAATTCGCCGTGCAGCTCGCTCCACAATATTTTGGCTATCCATCACAAGTGGAAAACATGCGAACATGAATACAGTATGGGCAATTTTTTATTCGATTGAATTCATGTTTTGAAGAATTCATTGTTACGAATGATAAATTGATAGGAGCTTACAAATATTTTCTAATTCAAATGAAATAACTTCTGAAAAGAATGATGATTGGATAAATACCAATATTGAATTATTGTTGTCCAAGAACTCAGTACATCGACAATTCATTCAACTAATTCTGTATTGATGAAATTATAATCATTTTCTCTATTGATAATCAATTTCATCAACTAACTGAAAAAAGTACTTCAATTTCCATGAATTTATTGATAGATCTATATAAATCTAAAGTGTAGGTCATATCTAAATTCACAAAGAGTTCGATTCTTGTTGGCAAGATAGATGTTATTCAATGCAGAAATCATTGTTATTTCACTAAAAGATAGGATAAAATGAATAGTTCTCTTCCAGGGGGAGTTTTGACAACCAACAAAACTAATTTTTCATTTGAAGAAATAATATCAAAAAGGTGCATAGGACCTTACTTTTTTGTTCAGCTTGCCAAAATACCCCTCATTTCAATATTAAAATTTTCGACTGACTGTACAGTGAGTCAATCATTCTATCAAGGCTTGAATAATTTTGAAATTTTAATTCAATAAAAATGGTAGAGAATAATATCATGTAGATATCAACACCTTTATTTAAAGACATATTAACTGCATGCGTTTTCATATTGCTCATAAGTCTCATAAGTCTCAAAAAACTGTTCTAGCTGAAAATTAATAATACATGCCACGTGTAGGCTTATACATTCCATCAGGAAAACGAAGTTCAAAACTATGGTTCTCCTAAACATAATGTTTTCGAGATAGGTAATCTCTTTGATGCAGCTGTTTCACATTCACCATTACAAATTATACAGAGTTTGTGAAAATAAAAATTTTTATTGATTACCAAAACAATACTATTATTATATCAATGATAATAATTAATTATTAAAACAATACTTTTATTATATCAATAATAATAATAATAATATTATTAAACATATTTATCAATTATCAGAACAATATTATTGAGGTTGAGTGGAATCAGGTAGAAAGCAATAATAGAACAGATGTTCTTTTTTGAATTTCTATCATATTATTTTGTTATTTCCAATGATTGCAACATATGTTAGAATATCACATGTCAATAAATAAATATTATCTCACATATGGCACTCACCTTACCATGTTCATAACCTTACTTGATAAGATCCTTTTTCATCCTTTGAAACCCTTAGAGGCAAAATATCTCAAAATCCGTTCTTAGTGCGCGTCTAGCATGTTTGAAGAATATTTTTGCAAAGTTTCAAGTCTGTAGGACAATTAGTTTAAGCTGTAGTGTGATTTTACATCAAAATTTTCGAAAAATGCCCTCTCCTGGACCCCCCTGTGCTCCTGATCGAAATTTTTCTGCATAGATCTAATGTTTTTTTGTAGCTGAACAAAAAAGTTCCTCATGACTTTGCTGTGCAATGAGCGGTTAAAAAGTACAAAATTTTGGGGGGGGGGGGGGCCCAGCTCCCTCAGGGGGGCAAATTTCTGTAAATCCTTTCTTAGTGGATCTTTTCAGGCTACCATAAACAATCGCGCAAAATCTCAAGTTTTTAGGCTCAGTAGTTTGGGCTGTGGTGTGATTTCAGTCTGTAGGGGCTTAGCCTTTTATAAGTATAGAAGAGAAGATAAAACATTTATTTAATTGAGGATTGAATTTATTTAATTGAGGATTTTTGCTAGTGATGTCAGAGATATCATGTTTTGCCATCTGCCAAATGTTTCAAATCACAATGTAACAGTATAGGAAATATCTTAAAAATCGATTATTTAGAAATTTGAATATATTTTTCAACAATTAATTGATATTATTTACAAGTATTGATCAAGTTAAACAAACTTAAACTGTTTGCAAAGTTGTATGGGTTATGTAGTTCTCAATAGAGGTTATTGATTTTCAGATTTTATAATAGCCTACCAGTACATACACTTATCAAATTTTGCCATCTTTTGATAATTGGATTATAATACAAACCGGTAGAAGAGTGTTGAGATATATGTACTTATCAATATTTGTCAACTTAAGGTTTGGAAGAAAATGTTCTATCAGGCTTGAGCAAGGCCTATATCTCAGCTATTTAAAGATATACAACATATTTAGTTACTAGCAGGTAACCCGTGCTTCGCAAGGGTCTTTCTTAAAACTTGACGTAATGAGATCTAGAAGAATTCAAAATAGGCCTATGTACAGTGAGTCAGTCATTCTATCAGGGCTCGAATAATTTTGAAATTTTAATTAAATAAAACTGGAAGAATATAATATCTTTATCTAAATAACAACACCTTCATTGAAAGACCTGCATGCGTTTTCATATTGCCGATACAGCATTGATGAAACTGTAGACGTTTATTTAGCATTTGTCTCAAGAATTGTTCTAGCTGAAAATTTAATAATCCATGCCACGTGTAGGCCTAAACATTGCATCAGGAAAACGAAGTTTCAAAACTATGTTTTTCAGGTAGAAAGCAACATAGAAAGAGATGTACCTTTTTTAATTTCGACCATATGATTTGGCTCGCTTCGCTTGCCTGCATTTTTATCATATGTTACGACGATCCAGTCGGGGGTACAGACTAAATGTCTGGCTAAACGGATATGGCGAGCGAAGCGAGCCTGACGACCAGTATTATATAGATACAGTAAGTGCTGAAGGCTGTTAATAAAATGGTTCATGCATAGACAAATAAAAATCATGATTCTTCATTCTTGAGATTTAAATATATTTATTTTGATTCTAGATAGGAATTAATTTTTCCAGTAATAATATTGTTTGGAGTACATGATCAAATATTTCAATGTATATTTGTATTTTATCATGGAAAATCACAAACAAAAAATGATTCCAATAACATAATAAATCAAATCAAATCAAATTGGTTTTTATTATCCATGATAACATGAAACAGCTGTTATATAGCTAAGGTGAACGTTATATTTTCGAGCTCAAAATTTAAGTGGTTTTATTCTCTATTTTGTGAATTTAACGTTTTTTTTACAAAAGTTTTACTATCAATCTATCAAAATTTAAAATTGTTTGTTTTATTCTAATCTATACTCTCAGATTGTGATTTGGTGTAGAAAATTGAAATGGACATAACCTATGTATAATATTTGCACAATTTGAAACTGAATTAGGAATTTGAAAAAGTTTTGGGCAATAGCCTGTTTTTTCTTTCCCGATCATTATATTGTTTGTGGTAATCTAATAAATAAATAAATAATTAACAGGGCACAAAAATTCAAATCATACAACATCGCTAAATATTATAACGCTACAATGATTCATAAGCATAGTTTTATTCAGAAGCAAAGTACTTGTGACTGTATTAGCACGATTCAGAACTGGGCTAATATACGGTAGCAAATATTACGAGAAGTACCTAATTCCTGATTCACCAAAACAAGTGCAGATCACCATGTACAACGGCCTGTAAACAACTGAACAATAGACAGTTGATAACTGTCTATTTTTCTATTTTATAAACAATCGAATTCATTTCTGGTCAATTATGAATTCAATAGAATCTACCACGCAGGCGCCAGCAGGCGCCTAAACCCAAAAAAATTATGATTCATATAAGCATAATTTTATTCAGAAGCAAAGTATTTGTGATTCTGCACGATTCAGAAAACATTCCAAAGAAGATCGTCAGTCGTTACAATATTGACCCTATTGGAAACCCCCCCCCCCCATCACTACAATGACAAGGACGCAGTCTGCGCAATCTCCCCCCCCCCAACGTTACCACTCCTGGACAATGACAATGTACAGTGTCATACTGTACATTAGTTTTTGCATTTCACCTTTCTTCCAATTGAATACTTTTACCCTATTACTACTTCAAAGAAAGTAAATGTAAATGAAAAAAAGTGAACAGAGAATTGGCTTATCTTGGAAATCTTGCAGTATACTAAAAGTATTTTTTTATTGCAGAAATTTTCGTTGAAGCAAGAACTATTATTCCTTCATATTATCCAATAACTTACTTTTTCTCGAGAATTTAGGAATGATTGGTTGTTTTCTAATTACAGTATAAGAAAAAAACATGTAAAACTTGATCTCTCCAAAACTAAATTTTTCCCGGGTAGTATCATGTAAAGTTCTTGGGTTGAATTTGAATTGCCATGCATGGCCCAACATGGATAATAAAGAATTCGATGAGAGAAGAATGAACCATGTCTCCAAAATAGCTGTACAAATAGAATATACTACCGATTTCATGTGATATTGAAATGAAATGGGAATAAATAATAATATGGATGTCAAACTACTGTATAAGCATATAGAATAACAGAGCATATTATATGAATATAGTATATAACATAAAACACAATAGCGCAGACAAGAAGACGGGCAATATCTCATTGAACAAAAACAATCAATTGTTTTGACAACTGAAAACCAGTTTTCCGGTTCTCCGGTGTGAGTGTGTGTACGTTCACAATCATAGCAGTTGGGACTGTGTTAGTGAGTTCGACCACACTTTTTCGAAAGGCTAGTAGGGAATTGAAGCTTTCTCTATATAGAGTTCTTTGCAGGTACTTCGTTCTAGCGTGTTTCGGACGCTATTTTCCAACCGATAATCATGAAAATGGTACCAAATTGTTCAGAAAGATTTGGACATCTGGCGCCGTACCGCCAAATTTTGATATCACTTATCAATTTTTTCCTATTGAACGTCAAACTTTGCCAAATTTTCTCCAAGTTCATCGAATTTTAAAGTCATTTTATAGTTGGAAAATTGAAATTTGGCGGTACGGCGCCAGATGTCCAAATCTTTCTGAACAATTTGGTACTATTTTCATGATTATCGGTTGGAAAATAGCGTCCGAAACACGCTAGAACGAAGTGCCTGTTTCAGCCCTTTTTCCGAATTATAACATTGCTCTTAATACTTCATATTTATCGTGGTATTACAGTATGTTTTTTCACCTTACAAATCGTACCAGATAGAATAGAACATTCATGATTGTGTGCGGCTGTGTGGGCGTTATGCTCATGCATGTTGATGTTACAGATTTTTGTGTTGAAAAATTAGAGTTGGGTAGCTTAGGGGGTTAGGTTTTTGTTTGGAATTGCAATATGCTGGAATGGGTTGGAGACCAGATTGAGGGATGTTTATTGAATGAGCGAAGCGAATTCTATGTTTCAAGTCAATCAGCGTTCGTCTATTTGTAAGATTTTTTATCTTTCCAATCGTGCTTCTAAGCTCAAAAGTGTAGAGAACTTCTATTTCTCAGCGTTCTCCACCGATCCTATTGCATATATCATCATACTCTAAATCCAATTTGTATGTGTGTTTGTGTGTGAATAGGCAGACGTGTACATGAGTATAAATGTTAGTGAGTGTAGCGAGTTCTACTGTTCTCCGAACTAATAGTTATGAAACATTTCATAACGATGTGAAGCACATGCAGAATTGTGGGTTGTATACACAACGAACACTGCCAGATTTAAGTGAAACGAACTTCTTACTGTCATAAATTCTAGATGTACTTGACAACTAGGATGAGATTTTACCATTCTTTCAAGAATACATGTCCAGCAGTAACATTCAAATCCCATCTTTTCCTTTTAAAACTCTTTATGTTATGTGTGTGTGTGTGTATTCAGCACAGTTGAATATTCTTTTGGAAGAATAATAGTGAATTCAAAGTTCTTTTCTGAATCTATATTGATATAAATTAAATCATTCTCACCAAATCTTACATTCTTAACATAGAACCAATCAAACTGAAAAACATTGGCATATCAAAGTTTGTCATTTCTTGTTGTAGTTTTCACTCATCTCACAGCACTATGTAGCAACGTTTATAGATAAGCTTACCGTGAGACAACCTTGGACGTTATCATTACGCACCAATTCTCCTCTTGACTGATGATTAACATGTTTCAAAATTTCACTTCAGAGACCTTACAAGGACGAATGCGGTTCCGGTCTAATTCAATACTCGAGCATTGTCACGTTTTGCAATTTTACTTCACATAGCTTACAAGGACAAATGCGGTTCCGGTCTAATTCAATACTCGATCATTGGCACGTTTTTGCAATTTTACTTCACAGAGCTCACAAGGACGAATGCATCTCTGCTCTAATTCATCTCAAATTCGAGCATTAACACGTTTTGTGCATAATCTTGTTTCACCTTGGAAAAAATGCATGTGAACACTCTCTCACGTTGAAATAGAATGTAGCTAGCTATTTCTCATGCAATTTCTCCCAAGCAATTTGCATAGTGAAAATCAGTTAAAGATTGATATGATTCCAACTTTAGGGTTTTAGAACATTCCCGTAGATAGAGAGACCCATTTTATCAGTGATTAAATCACCTACTTGATTTTCTGTCAAATTATGCTGTTTTGCCTCAATCCAATTCATATGAAAGCTAACTTTAGCGTAATTCCGTACTATTTGGTAGGCTATTTGATGTATAAATAAAGTGAGATAATTGGTGAATGCAGCTGAACATTGTAATCTTGTCACTTCATCATTCTCTGTATTTTTAATTGAAGATGCTATTTCCTCACGAATTGATTTGACTGTAGCTTGTAATTCATCTTTCTTAATAAATGCTTGCATTTCACTACTCAGATCATTTTTCAATACATAAGTTTCGCTAAACGTAGTTAGCAATGTATTCAAATCGTTTTTTGAAACAAATTGTTCAATCCCCTCCATAAGATTTGTCTTTATTGTATTAGTCATTGCGGATAATTGATCTTCAAACTCTTGTTTTGTTATAACAATGTTATTCAATGCCTGCACAGTTTTATCCAAATATTCCTTATCAACCAATAATGAATGAGTTTCATTTACTCTAGTAAAAAGTTCTGTGCTAAGCTGTTTCAATCTGGTATTTAGATAATTTCTATCTAATACTTGCAAATCTTTAATATTGTCTGAGATAACTTTCAATTTCTCATCCAAATAATTCTTGTCAACTTTATTATCGTTGATCGTATTCAAGTGCGATCTGAAATCTCTGTTGTTGATTTGAGATCATGAAGAGAATTCTCCAAATTGATAGATTTCTCTTTAACTCCCCTATCGATATTGTCAGATAACTGTTGTAATGTACTGAAGATGTGTTCCTTTTCGATCTTGTTCAATCCAATATTCTTAACTATATTAGATAATTGTGAATCTAAATACGAATGCAGAGATTCACTAACACCTGTTGATTAATTGCCTGTAAAAAAAATAAATTTGTATGGTTTTGTTGGTGAGGAGTCCCTTCGGAATGTTCCACCGCCTGAATATATAATTTAAGCCGTCAATGGGCCTTACAACTGTCATACTTCAGCCGGGACCGACAGTTAACGTGCCATCCGATAACATGGGAGTGATCTGGTTAAAAACTTTTGGTAATGAGAGGGGTTCGAACCCGGGATCTCTATGCTGCTATGCAAGCACTCCATCCACTAGACCACGGATCACTCCAATTGCCTGTATTATTCTCTCACTAAAACTGACAAGATCTGGTTCATTCCATACAATCTCTTTCTTTGCAGCAACTCTCTCGATTTTACCTCCGAATCTGTGCACGCTCATTCTGCAACTAAACAATAATTTTACCTTCACGCAATTCCTCTATAATTGATGCAATCTCAACATCATGACCCGAGTGTCCAGCAAGTTTTGATGATTTTAATGAATGAAGTCTCTGAACCAATTCATCATAGTTGTCATAATATTGGTAAATTCTATTGCTAGAAGTATTTTTTGCAAATTTCAATAACTTTGAACCTCTCTTACTTGTTTTTTTAACAGGGAACAGCATTTGAATTACGCGAGACTTTACACCACTGTTACGTTTCACATATCCTCGTCTATCCAAATGAACTTTTGTTATTGATAAAATCTTCTTGTATTTATTTAGATCTTTTTCATCAGAGATATGAATTTGGTCTTTGGGCAAATAACAGTTCTAATAGACCATGTGTAATTCGGAATTTTTCGTTATCAATATAAAAGAAGTAGTTATCAAAGCTAACAACCATCTCACCCATAAAATATAATTTTTGGTCAGAATCATAGGAAATTCCATAAGGAATTGAGTTATCCAATTTTTCACTATGAAATGTATACAAATATTGTGCAAGCACTTGATTCTTTATCTTCTTTATTTTGCTGCTTGTATCACTCTCAAGCCTAGTTGAATTAAATATACTTGATTCGTTCATGCTTAGATCTTTTTCAACTGCTGATGGTGATGCAACTTCTATTGTTTCACTAATATCATCATCATGTTTTTCTCCTAGTTCCATACTTTCTTCGTCTTCTTCTTCTTCTTGTTCCTCCTTTTTTGGTATAAAACTCTGATCAGATTGGTGAGAAGATTTAGTTTTCCCCATTTCAACTAGAGGTGTGATAATCGGTTAAAAAGTTCTTCTCTGTAATCGTCAGATTGCTTTTCAAAATGTACAATGCTTCTATGTTTATCTCTAATAACTTTCCTCAATTTCTTAATCTTATCGATTAGAGCAACACTAGCATTTTGTCTTCTACGAGACATCCTCATTCTTTCACTGCTACTCACTCTCTACTGAATGTCAATAAAGTTATCCAGACCCTGCCCATATTTTCCACTATTAGCTACACATTCAGTCATAATAGTAAGAAAACTATGCTTCTAGAATTCCACACATTTGAACACAATTTACTGAAATCTCTGAAGCAAATATCTTCACCCACATAGTCTCTATGTATTAATTTGAGTGATAATTGATCAATTTTGAATATAACAATCATATTTGCATTATCTCTGGTGAAATGTTTTTGTGTTGCACCATAACTTTGAATTAAATATGCTGTATCAATATTACGATGTCTACCCATAGTAAAATAATCTCTTATTTGAGGTGTGTGACTAAGTTGTAAATCGTCCAAATATAACTAGAGAATATTGTGGTATATTATTCGGGTGTGGAATACTCTCGGGAATATCATTGACATGAAATTAAATACCTTTCATTTTTGAAAAGACTTTTCTTAAAAACAAGTACTTATCTTGATATTGACTTTTAGTATTTAAATAAATATGTTCAAATCTCAATCCATTTTTGGAAAAAATCAAGTTGAACAATAAATTCATTTTACCGCATGCAGATGGGCCTACGATGAGAATTCTAGCGTTATGTGGTATCAATGTACCATTCTTACACCATACAGGCTTTTCCTCTTGTGCAATTAACTTATCGAAATTTACAATGACGAGTTTGTTCATGTTGAGAAAGTGAGATATACAAACAGAACGAACTGTTTCATGTCTCTGGTTCACTCGCTAATGAAGCGTTTCTAGGTGACACACATACATGTACTCACCCATTCAACATCTAGACACCTTGTGCCACATGCTACTAGTACTTCACACTTCTCTATGACAAAAATGAGAAATGAAAGAGCAAACATTCAATTCAAGTTGTTTTTATTTAAAAAAAACACACACAATGTAAAGAATTTTACAATGATTATCCACAACAGATGTGGATAGATAATTATATAATGTACATTATTTACATCATATGATCTTACTCCAATTATTTACAACAAATGTGGATAGATAATTATATAATGTACATTATTTACATCATATATGATCTTACTCTAATTATTTACAACAAATGTGAATCGATAAAATTATACCATGTGATCTTACTCTAATTATTATTTACAATCTTACTCTAATAAGTTCTCTCGATTTATGAATGATGGTTGTGGAAATCCAATCCATTTCACAAGCAACTTATCCTTATCTCGTCTCAATATTTTTTCTATCAAATAAACATTTCTTTCAGATTCATTCAAATGTGTTTTTTTAATTTCTTCTTGATAAAACCTACCCTGTATTATCTCACCACTAAGATCTTCTAATGAGTAAGTGATAGGTCTTGTGGGATGTATGCTCACAATTCGGAAATATTCGGGTGACCAATTCATTAGATATTTTTTATCAAATATCTGTTTCTTTTTAGAAATTCTCACAATATCACCTAGCTTATATTTTGGTTTCAACACTTTTAATTTGAATCATCTATTAAATGCAGAGTTTAGTGATTCTAAAACACGTTTATGATGTTTTTTAGTTACATCTTTAGGTCGCATTCCAATGCTACTGTGTACTGTATTGTTATAATCATCTACAATATTTTGTAAGTTATTAACCCAGTTTTTACTCCCACGTTCAGTCAAAGATCGATATATTTTTGATTTTATTGTACGATTAAATCTCTCAGCGATACTAGCTTTCTTATCAGTAAAAACAGAATAATGCTTGATATTATACTTATCTAACAAATCTTTCACATGCTTATTAAAATACTCCTTCCCTCCATCTGTCTGGAAAAAACGCATATGTTTATTCTTACAAATAATGGGTTTGAGTGCATTATAAACACTTTGTGCAGTCTTATTCTTTAAAGGTATACAATAAGCATACTTAGTAAAACAATTAATAACAATTATAACGATATCCTTTATTGAATTTTGATAAGCTACCCATCTCAATCAGATCTGATTGATATAAATCGTTCTCATTCTTCAACTCATATCTATGTGTGGGGTAATTTACACGTGCAGCAGAGTGAAGCTCTGCTGCTAATTTTGCTCTAATATTACTCATTCTTCTTCTTTGTGTGAAGACACGCTTGAAACAGAATTTGATGTGTTGGTCACTACCTCGTTACACACACACTGATCTGTGCCATCAGTTTGCTATTTTGTAGTGACTGAATGGTAATGTATCGATTCTGTTCTCTGCAATAAAGTGCTTGTCATCGAACAGGCTTAAACAAACCTTTGCGCATTCAATTTGATGCATGTTATGATTGAAGGATCTCAACATATTACATTTTTCTATATGTTGGCATCGTTTAATCAAACATTTCTTATACAAGTCAAAACTAAGTTTTCTATTTTTCACATGTGTCTTCACACCTTTTGCTACACACTTATTTACAGTTTCCTCCTTCTCATTATTTACAAGATATGAATACATTTCGACTGTAATCCCAGAAAAGATTTTAAAGGAATTGAAGCTGCCTCATCCTTAAATTTCCCTACAACTTTATTCCTCTCATTGGAGAAGCATTCGTGCTCAGCTGGGTAATTTGAAGTGTCAAACAATTCTAGATTTTCTCTTATCAGTTGGTAGATGTCAGGTGTCTCCAACGATAAGAGGAAGCTATCTGTATCAGTCATACAAAGCTGGATGCATTGCCATGGTATGATTTTTTGCAATTTACAATAGAAAAAATCATACATGTGTAGTTTACTCAAATCCAGGATGCAGAAACCTGAATAGATTGGCTTATTCATTTTTCATTCCAACTTTCGAGAGAAAACCGCAATCACATCCAAACTTATTATCTGCCAGCGTTTACATAGGGGATTTGAAATGTACTTATCTAGACGCTTGGCGTCTGTGATAATTTGAACATTACATTGATGCCGATTCCCTGTATCGATTTTCCATAGCATAAATTGCTCATCTGTTTAAAAAAAGAGACTTCAAATTTATTTTTCGCGGCTTGCCTATTACAGGTATTGAACTCAATGTAGTTCTTCAACCAAGGCGATTGGGAAAAGCTAATGACACGATGTACTTTTGTTAATTGCAATCCGAGTTGAAGGTACAGTTTCAAATTCATGTAATGAACAATGTACCTCTCTTGATCAAAAAGTGTGTTCATGAGTTTTTTAGTCAGAGTTTGACTGTTCTCATTGGTTTGGTACTCGGAGAACAATTCGCTAGGAGGAATTTGATGAAGTGGAGCGAGAGGGAAATTGGCATGCATATCATGTAACTCCTGTGGGTACTTGAGATCACATTCAATTACATAACCAGTTTCTGATTCACTCTCCAAATTTGTAAAGTCAAGAGCATGGATTTCTTCCTCTGAAAGAAACTTGAAATTTCCATAAGGTAAAAATTGATTCATAGAGTGGGCATACAAAGAATTACAATCTATATAAAGCAAATAGTTACTTGGTTTTGTGGGATCGTATGTGTCAGGGATGTGTTTGTTATTGGCTTCGCAATAATGCTTGCCAATAAACGAAACACCACCGCGCATTCCTGATTCAAACAATAGATGTATATCGGGATCGCTAATCAATTGAAGTTCAACCCGGGTGAACTTTAACATACAATTCCAAGTGTAATGAGCAAGCGAAAGAAAATGAGTCACATTGAGGCCATATGACCTAAAAAGCATTGACCTCATTTCTTCGAAAACCTCAACTAATAGCATGATGTCTAGGCACAGATAGAAATCATGATACTCGCCGAGAGATTTCAACTTGAATGTTGAGAACACTCTTTGTGCATGCTCATATTCTTTGGGGGAGAGGGGTGTATCGTTAAGATCATTATAAAAACATTCTAACGGAGGGAGAGAAGTCTCAGCTAATTTTTCAGGGCGAGATATGTACGAATAGGGATATACTCCTTTTTTTAACAAAAGTTGCCTATGTTCAAGATCGGGGTCATTAAATACTGAAAACAGACGTTTGAACTTTGATTCCATATCTGTACTATCTACCAAGTTGCGCACTAATACTTCTAAAGATTCATTCATAAATTTATATGAATCTAAAAACTTGATTTTTCCCACTGTCAATGTCAAAAATCTTTCTGATGTATTGGTGATACAGGAAAATTCTTTTTTACATTTTCCGAGAGCTTTTAGAATAAAATGACTGTCAAATTCGCTAAAATTATGGAAGTAACAGCTAATTGTATCGTCAGTTCGAGTATTTAAATTACACGACACATGAGCAGCACACAAAAACTTTCCATTTTCATGTGCATGATGGCGTACCTTTGTGTCTGTTTCAATAAAAACTTCATCGCAAAGGCTGCACTTATCAGCGTTTTGAAATTCGTGTTGCTGACATTCACTTAATGCTCCATCGGAATTTCACATTTTATATCTGCACTCAATAAATCGCCCAGTTCGATTATTTCCTTGAGAAATTTCTCCATGATCTTTTCATTGATATTACTCGATCTATAGAGTACTGGGCCGTACGCAATATCTCCATTCACATCATTACAACGAAACAATACCCGCACGGAATATGACGCGCCATTTTCTTGGTGTAACTTCTGGTGATAGGTACATCCTCAGATTCATTACCATCCTATTCACAACAAATGTTTCAAATCCGCATAGATTGTATACTTTTTCTTCAAAGTCGAACCGAGTTTTTTAAATTTGATTGTCTCACTTCATTTTGGGTATGAAGTTCTCTGAGACTGGAACTTTGAACAAAGCTCTAGATGTCTCATCAAATTTGCTTTCCCATCACAATTTTTAGATTTGTTTGTTGTAAATCTGTGAAAACAGAAATTACAAACATGTACTTGACGAGTATTTTTCGAAAGGTGAAAAAGAAGACACGACAATCCGTTTTTCCCGTTCGCGGTGTTAATTAAACAAAATGTGTTTTTCCTGCATCGCCTTTCAACATTAAAAGATTAAT
>NC_052511.1:19163395-19182145 GCF_014356525.2 Nilaparvata lugens | reverse complement strand
ATAATCTCAAACCTAATAAAAATTGTACAAGAATATTAATTTATTAATAATTTAATTCAACTGAACCACATGGTAATTAAATCTCTATGGCAGGTCTAAGCCAATCACAGTGCATAGAAATAGCACCAAGACGGTGATCGTTTGAAAGCAACACATGTTAATCTATTATCAGACACCAACCCTGCCTTATCAGTTACACTAGCACGTGTACATTGTATGAGAGGAACTATGTCTAGAAGATTAAGCAGTTTTAAGAATTACATAAATTAAATTATTATTGTAATTAAGGAATTGTATTCTACTACTTGCCACTGACGTCATGTTTACGTCACAAGCGTTCTACCAATGGCAAATTTTTATGCAAATTATACATTGAGATTCTGAGAAGCAAGGTCTAGCCTAAAAGCTTAGAGAAAAGAGCAGCACTTCCCTTTTGAAATCCTCACCGTGCAGATCTCTTTTTATAGTTACCAAAGACCTATTTGTGAAAATTTCTTGTTCGATTTTAAATGTTCTATTTGTGAGCCGATATTTTAGGCCAATTTATTTGTTATTCGTAAATTTCTGTTCTCATCAATCGATAAATTTAAAAGCTTAAAGTAAATTATCCCTTAATTAATTCGGTGAAGGAGATCTTTAAATTAAAATTCCCCACGTGCTGAAACCGAAGCCTGGATTGCCGCCGATCAAACGATTTTTGATCTAAAGAAGAAAACCACGACTACCAAGGAATTTCACGTGAGTTATAAGTCATAAGGGGCCCCAATCTACGCTTCGAAAATATTTCAGTGCAGAAAAACATAAATTTTTCTTCGTTAAATTATTGGCCACGCCGACAAGCGCTTTAGCATTTAAGAGTCTAGAATTTATTCATATTAATTTATAAGAATTTGTAGTTGATTAACTATCCTCCGCTGCCTGAACCACGACCCCGAACATTTTTTCTTTTAAAAATATTTTATAATTCATTTTTTCACTATTCTTTCAAATTGTTCAATTTATCAATTGTAAAATTCTGTTGAATCACGCATGGTATCATGCAAGCACAAGAAATTTTTTAACTATTCTGTTAATGCTAAATTATTATCAACCTGTAAATCAAATTCTGAACCTGCACTGTATGATTGCATATTTTATTGTAATATATTTCAGTTTTGTTAATTCGCTTTCTGAGTTCGATTATTTCTTAAGCCTGTCAATTATTGTGTCTGATACGTTCTATATTATCAAGAACCGATCGAATACGATCATTAGAATAATTGAATTAAGCTGGATATTGGAACAGGTCTAAGTGGATGTAGCGAGTGGGGTCAGATCAAGATATTTATTCTTTGTCCTTACCTGCTCATATATCAGCTTTTATCTGTTACCTACCTCGACTTAGGAGCGAATGCATCAATTGTACAGCAGAGGCAGCCATAGATCATATAAATTCCTACAATAGAGCTTAAAACCCGACAAGACTCCGTTCTCGAAATATATTCTGAACGATATTTGGTTCAAATACCATATTTTTAATCCTTCAGAACTATTAGAGACGCAGTCCCGTAAATTAGCTACATCGGGATTTTTGCTCGACCTGTATGATCTTGTATGCTCATCTTCACAGGTAATAATTTTAAGGTATCCGTATTCAGTGTTTAGCGATCGCTACACTACTTATAAAAATTTCATCACAATACAATTTGTCATTAGAAGAATCAAGGGTGAGCGAGCGTTTAGGCCTCCCGCGATTCCGACAATTGTATTGAATCTTGTAGTGAATCAATCAGTCTGGTGTACACTCAGCGTCCACACACGCAATTACAAAATTTATAGCCGCTACACCATTGACTCAGTACAAGATTCACTCTACATGTGTGAAGCCTTCAAATCACGCTCCACAGTGCGTAGCCAGCTCACAAATCTTCTCCCATAAGGATTACATGTACACTTTGAAGGACCCTAGGAAAGAGTTCTTGAGTCGGATCATAAATTTCATAGGTCATAAACACTCTCCTGAACAAAACAAACACAACTAAAAAAAATCAAATTTGATTTACTCATAAAAAAGTTATTGAATGTGAAAATTTGAAGCTCCATTTCTATTATATAGATCTCAATATAGACTACCTATGTGCTTAGTTAGTTGTGCAGTTTTTGCTTATCACCTCGCAGGTAACACCAGAACTAGTCCTAAAATTCCTCTTTTTCCTCTTTTAAAACTAGCTGGCCCGGCGAACTTCGTACCGCCAAATAGTTAATGCATCTCATAACAAACTTTAGCTGGATGCACACCTGAAGAGGCGTGATGCGGCATTTTGCATCAAGGTGTTTCTTGCTTATTGCTTTGAATGGAAGAACTCACACACACTGTATCGGGCATGGCGTGGGACGGCGTGATGAGGCAATCTCAATAAGATCAACACTTTGTATCACCAAGCCGCGCCTCCTCAGGTGTACTTAGCCTTAGCTTAATCTGATGCACTATATTTTTATGTTTGTTTTTATTTTATTGCATCTTGAGTTGGATTTTTTTTCAGGTTGAGGTTTTTACAGGCAATGATACAAGAACAAATCATCAAATTAATTTCTTTTCACGTAATTAAAGGAATTGTATTCTACTACTTGCCACTGACGTCATGTTTACGTCACAAGCGTTCTACCAATGGCAAATTTTTATGCAAATTATACATTGAGATTCTGAGAAGCAAGGTCTAGCCTAAAAGCTTAGAGAAAAGAGCAGCACTTCCTTTTGAAATCCTCACCGTGCAGATCTCTTTTATAGTTACCAAAGACCTATTTGTGAAAATTTCTTGTTCGATTTTAAATGTTCTATTTGTGAGCCGATATTTTAGGCCAATTTATTTGTTATTCGTAAATTTCTGTTCTCATCAATCGATAAATTTAAAAGCTTAAAGTAAATTATCCCTTAATTAATTCGGTGAAGGAGATCTTTAATTAAAATTCCCCACGTGCTGAAACCGAAGCCTGGATTGCCGCCGATCAAACGATTTTTGATCTAGAGAAGAAAACCACGACTACCAAGGAATTTCACGTGAGTTATAAGTCATAAGGGGCCCCAATCTACGCTTCGAAAATATTTCAGTGCAGAAAAACATAAATTTTTCTTCGTTAAATTATTGGCCACGCCGACAAGCGCTTTAGCATTTAAGAGTCTAGAATTTATTCATATTAATTTATAAGAATTTGTAGTTGATTAACTATCCTCCGCTGCCTGAACCACGACCCCGAACATTTTTTCTTTTAAAAATATTTTATAATTCATTTTTTCACTATTCTTTCAAATTGTTCAATTTATCAATTGTAAAATTCTGTTGAATCACGCATGGTATCATGCAAGCACAAGAAATTTTTTAACTATTCTGTTAATGCTAAATTATTATCAACCTGTAAATCAAATTCTGAACCTGCACTGTATGATTGCATATTTTATTGTAATATATTTCAGTTTTGTTAATTCGCTTTCTGAGTTCGATTATTTCTTAAGCCTGTCAATTATTGTGTCTGATACGTTCTATATATCAAGAACCGATCGAATACGATCATTAGAATAATTGAATTAAGCTGGATATTGGAACAGGTCTAAGTGGATGTAGCGAGTGGGGTCAGATCAAGATATTTATTCTTTGTCCTTACCTGCTCATATATCAGCTTTTATCTGTTACCTACCTCGACTTAGGAGCGAATGCATCAATTGTACAGCAGAGGCAGCCATAGATCATATAAATTCCTACAATAGAGCTTAAAACCCGACAAGACTCCGTTCTCGAAATATATTCTGAACGATATTTGGTTCAAATACCATATTTTTTAATCCTTCAGAACTTATTAGAGACGCAGTCCCGTAAATTAGCTACATCGGGATTTTGCTCGACCTGTATGATCTTGTATGCTCATTCTTCACAGGTAATAATTTTAAGGTATCCGTATTCAGTGTTTAGCGATCGCTACACTACTTATAAAAATTTCATCACATACAATTTGTCATTAGAAGAATCAAGGGTGAGCGAGCGTTTAGGCCTCCCGCGATTCCGACAATTGTATTGAATCTGTAGTGAATCAATCAGTCTGGTGTACACTCAGCGTCCACACACGCAATTACAAAATTTATAGCCGCTACACCATTGACTCAGTACAAGATTCACTCTACATGTGTGAAGCCTTCAAATCACGCTCCACAGTGCGTAGCCAGCTCACAAATCTTCTCCCATAAGGATTACATGTACACTTTGAAGGACCCTAGGAAAGAGTTCTTGAGTCGGATCATAAATTTCATAGGCCATAAACACTCTCCTGAACAAAACAAACACAACTAAAAAAAATCAAATTTGGTGTACTCATAAAAAAGATATTGAATGTGAAAATTTGAAGCTCCATTTCTATTTATATAGATCTCAATATAGACTTCCTATGTGCTTAGTTAGTTGTGCAGCAGTTTTTGCTTATCACCTCGCTGGTAACACCAGAACTAGTCCTAAAATTCCTCTTTTTCCTCTTTTAAAACTAGCTGGCCCGGCGAACTTCGTACCGCCAAATAGTTAATGCATCTCATAACAAACTTTAGCTGGATGCACACCTGAAGAGGCGTGATGCGGCATTTTGCATCAAGGTGTTTCTTGCTTATTGCTTTGAATGGAAGAACTCACACACACTGTATCGGGCATGGCGTGGGACGGCGTGATGAGGCAATCTCAATAAGATCAACACTTTGTATCACCAAGCCGCGCCTCCTCAGGTGTACTTAGCCTTAGCTTAATCTGATGCACTATATTTTTATGTTTGTTTTTATTTTATTGCAACTTGAGGTGTATTCTTCAGTCGTCTTACTGTAGCGCTCTTAGAGCGCCTTACAGCGCTCTTAGAGCACTGTAGAGTGACCTTAGTAGTTTAGTTTCACCGTAGTGATAGTTTTCAAAACAATCATCGTTCATCAATAAGTGGGTCACTGGAACATAACCATACAGCAGCTATCTTCATACGTCATCGTCGTCGGATAGATGAGGTCACCAACCAAACCACCGGATGGACTGATCCCGCAATTCGAGGAGGAGGAAGAGAGGATAACTTTCCAGGGAACCAAGGACTCAAAGTACGAGAACAACCAGGTAAAATGGAAACTGTTGAACAATTATTGCTGAGTGAATTCAACACAGACATAATGAACATGAAGAGTATCTCTTCGGAATTCAAGGAATGGGCTTCGTCAGAATTTAAAAAAAACAAGGTTTCCAGAGCCGAATATGATAATTTCTTAGAATTAGTTCAAAATTAGCATTGGTAATCGTGAAAGTGGAAACGAGAGCAGTTACTATTAGCCAAATAAGTGATCTTTAGGGCATCCGAAAATTCATGACTCATTACAGGACATAAGCAAATCTGTTCAGGAAATTAAAAATAAAGACAGGCCTATTACTTACGCAGACATGATACAACTACCGAAAAAAGCTACTTCAAGCGATCCCCAGTCCAATAATCAAGTCAGGAAAATCCTTCCAAAAGAACAGGTAGTCTTAATTAAACCCTCAAATTCCACCGGTAATGAGAAACAAGACAGTGAAAAAATAAAGGAACACTGAAAACCAACATCGCGAGAAAGGATAACATTAAAATAAAAAAAGACAGTACCCGTTAGAGGAGGAGGTTTATCATTGTTCTGGATTTCTAGAGGACAAAAAGAAATTATTGAAGAATAAAGCTGTAATAATGATCAAATCAAGATAACTGAGCCCCAAAATAAAAAACCCAGATAATTGTTTATGATGTTCCATCTGATCTCACTAACAAAGAGGTAACTGAAGAAATATATAACAAAAATTTTGTCAATTCAGGAATAGAAAAACAAAAATTTGAAGAAGGTTGCAAGCCATCATTCAAATTAGGGCCGAAAAACAAGGATTCCGTGCATTGGGTAGTAGAATGTGAACCCGAAATTAGGAAAGCAATAATTAATAAGAAAAAAATATTTATAGATATGACATCATGTAGAGTTAATGATTACCATGCAGTGCAAAGGTGCTATAAATGTCAAGTCTATGGGCACACACAAAACATTGTAAAAAGGAAGAAGATATCTGTGGTCATTGCTCCATCACAGGACACAACATCAAAACCTGCCCTTCAATCGATAAACCTCCAGTATGTTTTAACTGCAAAAGAGCTGATAAACCTCAGACCACAAAGTAAACTATCTAAAGTGTCCCAGCTATGTGAAAGCATTGCAACAATCAATTGATCGAACAAATTATGGAAGTGCTTAAAAGATTAAAAATAGAATTTCCAGCTCAAAATCATCAAATAAATTCACAGCATCAAATATAAAAATAGATATTCAAGATTTCCTATCATCTATTAAAAAACAGAATTAATAAAACAGTCAGCGAAAAGTAGGACGTCTTTGATTTTCAGCTTTGGTCATATACAGATTTTAATTATCATTAGCTCGCTGGAATAAAAATAGTTTACGTATTTCAGAAGGCGTTGCACATTCAATCAAGAAGAAAACGCTGAGTCAAGATGAATACAATAGCTTACCTACTGTTTATTGCGGAACGTAAATAATAGCTCAATTCGTTTTCATCTTGTTAAAAATTCATTGACATTGATATTAGCGCAAAATAATAACAATGAGGCTCAATTAGGTATCCGTGACTCTTACTGGTAATAGACGAATATGCATCGATAAATAAATACAACATTACGATTGGAATAGATTCTTTTGATATTGACTCCGAGTTTACATGCTTGGACATTTTAAGTTTAGTAATTAAAACTAAAAACCTGATTATGTATTATTACAGAGGAATAAACAATCTAAAGTTCTTGGATACCACATGAAAACGATGGCTCTGAAGATTGTCCAAAGGATACCTACCGTATGATTCTATTCTTTATGCTTATTTGAACAGTATGATAGAACTCAGGAACTTTATTCAACAGTATGATGTTCTGAATGCGGATTTATATAGGGGAGTACTATCATCACTGAATAGTAATATCTCTCTTCAGCAGCATGTATTCAAGAGATAAGGCGAAACGAGATGAACATCTACGACAATCGACTTAAGACTTTCCTGTGGCCGACATCCACTACATATCGAATGGGCTTCTGTTTTGAAAATGAAGGAAAATACGTACCCTACAATGAAACAACAAAGTCATTCTTAACTAAGGAAAAGTATATTCTAGTCAGTAGAGACACCCAAATCATGCTGAATGCTGAGCTACTGAAGAATATTCTAAAAGTTGACATCAAATTGTAAGATGCCAAAAATAACTTGGATGGATGGAGTTCCAGGGTGTGGTAAAACTCACTTTATCCTTCAGCAACATACACCAGGTAAAGATCTCATTTTGTGTCAGACAAGAGCTGGAATAAATGAAATTAGGCAAGAGGTGAATAGAATTCACAAAATAAATATGAAAGAATAATTAAACAGGATTATAGAACAGTTTCATCTTTTATAATAAACGGATCAAAAAGCAGTACAAACGTGTTTTCATAGATGAAGCAGTATAATGCATGCAGGTTTCGTGGGATTTGTCTCATCTCTCGCTGGTGCTTCTGAGATTATTCTGCTAGGAGATTCAAACCAAATACCTTACATAGAGAGAAGTAAATTAACAGCTGAATGGTCACACATTTCATCTCTCTGTGAGAAGAGAATCCATCAAACAGTAACTAGAAGGTGTCCAATAGACGTCTGCTACATCCTTTCCAGCTACTACCAGGACATTGGTACGAAAAATGAGGTCCTGTTATCCGTCAGACCCCAATAACAATGGAGAACTTGGACCACTTGAACCTAACACTCTGATTCTTACATTCACTCAGCTCGAGAAGAAAACAGTGCTAGAAGAGCTGCAATCAAAACTTCACCCTTCAATAAAGTCCATACAATTCATGAAGCACAGGGCTTAACTCACAAGAATGTAGTTCTGATAAGGAACATAAAAAACAACTTGGAATATATAACAGCACACAACATGTAATAGTAGCAATGAGCAGACACACACAAACCTTCAGATATATCACAACAGGGCAAGAAGATTTAGTGCTGACCCTAATTCGAAAACTAAAGGATGTTAGTGAAGAGTTTCTCTTAAGCTGGAATGAAAGAAACATGGAAGGGATTAATGAGAGTTTAAATAATGAGTAACAACAACTTATCAAATTTGCTCAGCTTCGAGGATCTTGATTATTTTGAAGAAATAAACGATGAAGTGATCAACAACAGTCAACAACTTTGTGCAGCATTGAGTTCTTGTGATTTGAGCATCTTCTGTCTCAATATAAGGAGTATCAGAAGAAATTTTGATGAGCTGATGATTCAATTGTGCGACATTAATTTTTCTTTTGATGTTATTATTCTAACCGAATGCTGGATTAGGACTGAATTTGTACTCCAGTCCATTCGAGGATATGATGTATTTCCACCATAAACAACCCACAAAATGATGGTGTAGTTGTTTATGTTTAAGATAGTATAAATGTACAATGTGTTGAGCTACATATTAACCAGGCAAATGTCCTACATATTCGGTTGATGCAGCAGCAGACAAAAGTGGAACACTTGCAATATACAGATCACCGTCCTTCAATGATATTACAGATTTCCTGAGTGACTTAGAATCGATCCTGAATGAATTAAGAGGGCAACAAGTCATATGTGCCGGAGACATGAATATTAACACCCTTCAAATTCGTCCACATCATCAATTGAATGACTACTGCGATCTTCTAAGCGAGCATGGGCTCAGACTCTGCATTAAGCAAGCAACCAGAACTACAACAGAAACTGCTTCTTGCATAGATCACATTGCTACCAACTCCAGAGATAATCTTTTTCCAATCATTTATGAATCAACAATACTGACCACTTCACCACAATTCTAGGAGTGCAACATATTTCGAGAAATAGTGCAAATGAAACTGGAACACATGAAATAAACGAGAAAATAGACATTAATAGCTTGAAGAATGAACTACTGGATGAGGAGTGGATTCATGTTTTAGAAGATAATAATCCAGATACATCTTATGACACCTTCTTATCAACTCTGAGACAACATATACAGAATAATATCAAGCAGCATCGGCGGCAGAGAAGTACAAACCCATCAAACCATGGATCACCAGAGTATAGTAGCAGCAATAAGAACCAGAAATCAACTCAACAAAAGAAGAAAGGAAGACCCAAACAACATTAACTTAACCAACTTCTATCGTCGGTATAGGAATACACTCACAGCTTTAATTCATGAAACAAAGGACCAATACTATAGAGAGAAATCGTATGAAGCTGGAAAGAATAATAAAAAATGTGGAAGTAATCAAAGATGCTACTGACTCTAAATCAAAAACAAAAATGAAATTGAATGCTATTAAAATAGATGATAGGATTTTCAATCTAAAGGAAAATCCAGAAACTGTGCTCAACCACATGAATAACTTTTTCACAAATGTAGGTGAAGAAATGGCGGAGACAATAATAGATTCCTTAAGAAAACCACTAGACCAAATCATATCCAATATAAACCTGTTACAAGAACTCTACACTCCATCTACTTTCACCCAGTAACTGAAGATGAGCTTCTTGAAGCTATTAGTAGTTGCGAAATGACAGTGCTCCAGGACTGATGGAATCAATAATCTTTATTCTTTATTCTTTCAAAAAAAAAAAATTATACAATCAAATGCATTCCAAAAAACAAATACAATATTGTTTCCTAATTTCTAATATGTGTTCCCTATGGTACCCTTGTGGGTGGGGACACTTGAATATATATAATAAAATATTTTATACAAATTTAATATTTATCTGAAGAACATAATAATTGAATTGGTATTTATATGAAATAAATCAATATGTCAATATTATAATCATTCTAGCACACATTCATACGCACACACATCACATATGCGCACACATTCATACGCACACACATTCACACATGCGCACAAACACACACACCCACCACAAACACACACACACCACACACACCACACACCACACACACACACACACACAACACAACACACACACAACACAACACACACACAACACACACTTACACAAAACTTAAAAACTATGTACGGAGTGGGTTGCTGTTTTTTTTTCATATTTAGTTCAATTTATTCATAGTTAACGTTTCGTTTTTTGTTCAAAGTGCTGATGTAATTATACCATAAATGAATGCGTTGAAGAAAGATACAGTGATTGAAATTGATACTGTCTTACTGTTTACGCATACCGGACGGATTTGTGAGTTCAATGATTTTGATTGTTGCAGTGTTCATGTGTGTAATGTGTAAATTAACAAATTTAGACCTATATAATTAGTAAAAAAATCATTAGGGTTGTCCAATAATAGAACATTGAAGTCGATAAAAAATGTAATTGTAAAACCATTAATTCAATATTTAATTAAGTCTGTCAAAAAGGACTTTTCCAAAAGCTATGAAAGAGACATGTGTTAGACCATTACATAAAGGAGGTGACAAAACAAATGCCACCAATTACAGCCTATTTAACTTAAAGCAATATTTCTAAGATTTTGGAAAAACTGGTAAAGAAACGTCTTGTGAATCATGAAAAATTTTGTCACAGATAAGCTAGAAAATAACAAAAATATGCAGCAGTTTCCTGGACCTAGCAAAAGCTTTTGACACTGTTAATCACAGTTTGCTGATGAGAAATTAGAAGCCATGGGAATTAGAGGAGTTCTTCTAGCATGGTTTAGATCATACCTCTGTGACCGGCGTCCAAAAGTCAAAGTTGAAGAACATCTCAGGTTCAGAGGAAACGATGAAGTTTGGGATTCCCCAAGGAACAGTTCTGGGCCAATTCTGTATTTGGCATATGCAAATGAGCTATGTTCAATTAAGATAAGAGGAAGAGTATAGCTTTCGCTGATGATACGTGTATACATTTGAAGGAAACACTGGGAGGAAGTTTTTTAATCTGGCACAGGAAGAATTGATCAAAGTCGATAAATGGTTAGGAGAAAATTTGCTTACAATAATGCAACAAAAACGAAATTTTTAGCCTTTTCTATGACAGAACGGACGAGACCACCGGATCTCAATAATCCTGCATCACTGTGGAAGCACAACAACCCGTGTGATTGCCCTTCAATTCAACAAGTCAATGAATAAAATATTTAGGAATAATAGTGGACACAAATTCAAATGGGACAAGCACATTATCTATCAATTACCCGGATCAGGAAGCTTCTCTACAAATTCTATCAACTCCGTAAAATCCTCACTATGAGACATTAAAAACTGTTTATTTTCTTTAGTGCAATCAATTTTAAGATACGTCATAATTATCTGGGGAGCTACGAATTTTACACATGTTGAACCTCTCTATAAACTTCAAAAACGAATACTAAAATAATAGGCTTCAAGGAGAATCAATTCCCACGAACATTCTTTTCAAGGACAGTAAGTACTGAGTGTAAGACAACTCTACATCCAGGCTATCATCACGCGAATGAGGAGAAACAACGAATACAGAAGACTGGCAGATCATAACCATCAAACAAGGCAGAAAAACACGTATTCAATAGTACCAAGGATGAACACTACATTTGGGCAAAGAAACTACACATATTTGGGACCAAAAATTTATAATTCAATACCAAGTTACATAAGGGAAGAATTCAATAGACACAGGTTCAAGAAAAGTTTATTTTCCTGGTTGGTTGATATTGGAGTGGAAAATTGTGAAAATTTAGTTAGACTGTAAATATTGAAACTATTTATTCTTCATTCCACTCTTTACTGTTTTTCATTTTTCTAAAAATAACCTTTCTTATTATTATCCTTAATAGAACATTAATATTTATTTACTAATTCCATAATTTTGTTTGTTTGTATTATACATTTTTACTAATTTTATTATAAAAACTTTAATCCCATATCAGTGAATGAAGTTTGTAAATAGTAATTATTACACGCAATAAGCAACTAATTACTTATACCCCAACACATATAATATATAGTGGGGTGTATATTTATTCATTGAAATTATCATTTATTCATTGTTGAAACACCGTTGATTTATGTAGTTATATTACAATACTATATTATCAATATTCTAATGTTGCATTCAATCTTCATTGTAATTAATAAGTTTTCATAATATGTGAAATTTGTTGCATAATTGGCTGTTGTACTGTAATTTATTGTAGATTCGTGTATGAACCAGAATGTATTGTAACTTACTTGAATAAAAATTTTGAAAATTTTGAAAAATTCTCGTTTGTGCGTAAACTTCCGCAGTCGATGATGACAAGCATTGTTGACATTCATCTTGTCCAAATTTCAAGTGAGCTAAAACAGCTGATCAAATAACTTCTCATTATTTGTGGTCGACGACGGCATTTACGCATAAACGACGTGGACTACAACTATGCCACGTTTCGGAAAGCCAAATTTCTGACTTCAGCTGTTTAAAGTATACAATAATATTAAAAATCAATATAGAATATGAGTAAAAATGAAAATAGAACATATAAATAGGGAAGTTCAGTTGAATTGATATGAAATTTAATGTGAACACCGTTGAGGGATTTTGAGCGTTTTTGGAATGTTTCTTTTAGGTTTAATTTCTTGTTATATCTTATTACCATTATCATTCTACGTTTGTAAGTAATATATCTTGTAATTAATAATATTGCTCTGCTTCTTTTATTTTGTAATATGTTATTGTTTAGTGCTTATTATTGGTGGAATTGTTTTGTATTCAATTGTATTGTATCATTGTCATATCTATCATTGTATATTTGAGTATATGGAATTGTAGAGAACTCGTAACTCGCACACAGGCTTTGCCCATATTGTGAGGAACCTTCTTCAAGTTTTGCATATGTATATTATATATTGTTTGTACTTTCTAAGAAGAAGAATAAAGATAATTTATTTCAAAGTCTTAGCTGAATCCCGAGCTGGAAAATTTGAATTTTCAAGGTCAATGGAAAACACTCTCCAGCTAAAGGTGAAGGTAAGCTCAAAGTAAAGGTCGGCTTCCAAAATAGACTTATAGTAAGATTCTGTTTCATAACAATGTCTCATTATTCAATTATTCTTCCACAATTAACAAACTAGCATTTATTCGTGGTCATGTTGTAACATTTGTGATAGTGAAAGTTTGATATCAACCCCTTCAGCATTTTTTTCAATTGTTCTAAGAACTGGAAGAGTGGATTTAATGCTAAACGAATAGCTGACGCTCTTGGAGATCATAGATTACCATCGGCCACTGCAACTGTAACAGTTATTATCACCATCATACAGGGTGTGTTAATTAAGTTTCAAGACTGTTCGCGGGAAAAGAAATTTATTGAAGATTCATGTACAGCGGGCTAAAAATCTTCAAAATAGACTCCTTCTGAGTCGACACACCGCAGCAAGCGAGTTTTCCACTGTTCGAAGGCTTTCTGGAACTCCTCAACTGAAATGTTGTTTAAAACGCTCGTCGAAGCCGCTTCGACCGCTTGGACGGTGTCAAACCGCTTCCTTTTCAGGTCCTTCTTCATCCGGGGGAACAAAAAGAAGTCGCTGGGGGCGACGTCAGGGCTGTAGGGTGGCTGCGGCAACGTTGCCACGTTGTTTCGGGCCAAAACCTCGGTGACGGTCAGGCAGGTGTGCACGGGAGCGTTGTCGTGGTGCAGGACCCAATCATTTTTCTTCTCCGGGCGGACGCGATGGACTCGATCCTTCAAACGACGGATCACTCCCGCGTGATATTGTCCATTGACAGTCTGTCCAGCCGGAACAAACTCTTCATGGATCATGCACTTTGGCCAGATTGTCGTCGATCCGCGAAGTTGAAGGCCTCCCAGAACGGTCATCGTCTTCGACGTCTTTGCGGCCCTCTTTGAAGCGCTTGTGCCACACAAAAACCATGGCCTGGGACATTGTGTCTTTTTGTAAGCCTGCTGAAGCATCTGGAGCGTTTCCTGGCCGTTCTTGCCAAGTTTGACACATCTTCACCGAATAACGCTGCTCAATCAAATGCTGCATTTTCACTGTCGCGACTTTTCGACGTGAAAAACACACACACACACACTGACTTGACGCGTGATGCGTCACTTCAGCGTCTCGCCAGCAACTGACGAGTGCTCGGTCGTTTGCCTGAGACTCCCCCCACCAAACAAGGCTGAAGAGACCGGTCTGGAAGCGCTGGAAAACATCAGTCTTGAAACTTAATTAACACACCCTGTAGGATGCAAGTAGAAGTTCAGACATAGGGAAATCGAGTTGAACTCTAACAGACAAGTATATCACTGGCTTATCTTCAAGTGTCTGCTCTTCGGTGTGCAAGGTACAGTGTTTCCAATAATATGTAATAATACGATTTATTCATCTCTTATTATTCAGTAAATCTCTCACAATAATCAGAGTATCATTCATGCTTTACAATATTCATCTTCAATTGGTACTTTTGCTGATTTTGTGATAGTGGATGATTGGAATCAACCCCTCACTTTATTATGAATATGTTTGATGATTCTAATAAGTGGATCTAACAATAGACCCACACCCAATGCAATTTTGGCTCTTGGAGATCTTGAATGGTCCTCATCCACAGCAACTGTAACATTTATCAAAAACATAAGACAATATAACGAAAGTTCTAATAAATATTATTTGTATTGATTTTTACAAAAAAATACATTGAATATTCAGACATGCTTCTTCAATGCCGATTTTTAATCTAGTTCCCGCAAGGGACTCCCCACCAAAGCCATACGAATTTACTTTTTTTTAATCTACACTTATAAAATTCTTATCTCACACACTCAATCACTCACACACTTACTCACTCACTTACTCACTCACTCACTGATCACGATTTCTGAAAAAACTACTGAATGGGTTGCAACAAAACTCAGAATATAGCCCTTATAGGTCCTAGGTGCTCACCAAGCGATATTTTAACTCTGAAGCTGCGTGTACACACAAGTTATTAACAAATGTTAATAACTTAAACCTTACAGATTCTATTGGATTGAACATAACTTATCATACACATGATGAACATATGTGTTTGTCAAGTTCCGTTCAATCTATAGAATCTATAAGGATTAAGTAATTAACATTCCGTTAAGAATTTGGTGTAAACGCAGCTAAAGGCTGGTTTTTAAGGGGTTTAAAGTTCGTCTTTTAGCATGAATATTCTTCTTCTTTTGATCTCTCAAATATAATAGAATGTCCATATCATATGTTAATAAATATAATCTAAAGAGAGTACCTCTTCGAAACAGTTATTATGGACCATGTCGGAGCACGGGTTACTTGCTAGTAGGGAAATATAAATGTTGGTAATAATATTCCACAGTCCTCAGTTCAAGGAACTGTAAACTACTTTATCTGGTTGCACTCATCCAATATCACATGTGGATTTAATTGAAATGTGTACATCCTATTATATTAAGCGAGCAATTTCTGTATATCTGTTTATATTTTTGTATCTGGTTATTTTTATATCTGGTTATTTATGTTCAACGGAGCTTGAAAACGGCTCTAACGATTTCCACGAAATTTGGAACATAGTAGGTTTATTATAAAAATTCGATTGCACTAGGTCTCATCCTTGGGAAAACTAGCTGAACTACATTAAAAGGATAATTCATCCTTGACTGGAGAACTGAGACTTTCGTCGTCTGTGGATAGTAGAAAGTGAGCGAGTGATCTGTGGATAATCAAAATATCGCATCCCCGAAATTCATAAGCTGACGTATAGCCAGCTGTAAAATATGAACACGATCATTTTGGAGAACAAATTATGTTCTGTTTATCAATAAATAAAAATAACGAGTGAAGCTCGGTGCCCCGATATTAATACCTTAATGAAGACGTCTTGGACATCAATGGGTGATATCTGTTGTAATTTAATGATCAAATCACACGGAAGGTACGTGGCAATGGCAAGGCATTGACTTCTTGTCTTTTCCACGCCAATCCTATATTAATAACACATGGTCCAACGTAAACAAAAGAGGAAAGGCAAAGCGCCGCTTCTTCAGTTTGCATTTAACCTTATTAATATCGGGGACCGAGCTTCGCTCTGGAGTACAAAAGCATAAAAAAAATTATTACGAAAGAAGAAATTATAATAACATTCATAGAGATAAGTTCTATCTAATCACAGTAAATTAAGATTAATTCCCAGAGGAATGCAAAAATTTCCACGAAAGCCGGTTAAATTTTAATCCTGATTAACTTCACGTGAACCAAATCAGAGAAGACCATTTCAAAAAGATGGATCTACTGGAATTAATCAGGATTGAAAATAACCCGGTTTTTTCGCAACCGGCACTAAATACCTGGTTGAATGATTACAAAAGTTCAACAGCTGAGTCATAATTTTGACACAGTCCCACACACATGAACTCGCTCACTCACTTCCATCACCAACAGACGACGGAATAATATTATTATCAGCTGTTTTTCAAGGATGAATAATAATTATCCTTTTAATGTACTTCAGAAAGTTTTCCAGGGATGAGGCTAGTGCAATCGAATCTTTATATTATAAACCTACTATGTTTCGTGAGAATCGTTAGAGCCGTTTTCGAGATCCGGTGAAATTCAAACATATAAACATCTATACATTTAAACATCTAAGCATCCAAACATCTGAACATCTAAATATCTAAACATCTAAACATATAAACAGAAGTTGCTCGTTTAATAGTATAGTATTCATATGTATAGTATATAGTATATAGTACATAGTATATATAGTATACATAGTATAGTATATATATGGGAGTTGAAAAAGTCAGCGACGTTCGTGCTGTTACTACCATGTGAATTTCGACTAGAACAAACGAACATTGCAGCAGATGAACTGCAGCTAGCAGTCAGAGGAAAAATCCCTCTCCAGGCTTTCGACTGTTGCAACGCATGCAGACGTCCATATCTATCTACAGAAGTTTTATTTCTTTCTACGTCTGTCTACTGCTTTGTGCGTATGCCTTTATATTTGATTTCAATTTTGAGGGCTAGTAATTTTGAAGTTAGTTAGTAGTTCCTACCAGTGATTTTTGGTAAGTCACGACGTGTTCATACTAATTCAAAACCTTTTGAAAATTGAATAGGTTCACTGAATCCTCAAAATAATAACTCTAATAACTCTAACAAAGTGGAATCTCATTTTTATTGATACATAAAATATCTCTTCCCTGTTGAATATTGATGGTGATGGGTTAGCTGAAAGAAGTGAAACAATAGTCTCGTATTTTTTTCTATTTACTACATTTCTATAATTTATATTCTCCATTCTCAGGTATAGAGTTATGTCAATTAAAAATGAATTTTAAAAAATCTATACATATAAAGATGAGCAGTAGCTTATCTATCCATTAGCATATCTGGAAACATTAGCAATTCTGTTGAGCGGAGAACATTTAAATATATTTCTGATTCTAATGACTGGTGAATGTTCAGAATAGCTTAGAAATACAGAAAATCACACCTTTTCAGTGAACCTGCTCATAATGACATTTGATAAAATGTGTTATCGGTTAGTTGATTGGGTGCTGGGGAGGGGGGGGGTTAGTGCGAGGATCGTCAAACTGAACGGAAAAATGATAATATGAATATGAGTCGTCTTTATTCGAAGGTTGGAAAGCACTGGAGTACATAATTCAGAGCTGTATCATCACCATTGCATCATGAGTACTAAAAAGCAACTAGATTGAACCATTTCCCCTCTATTGATTTCGAGAACTAGTAGATAACCGTGCTGCGGTAGGGTCTATTTTAAAACTTTTCAAAATTAAAACTTGACGTAATAAAACATTCGAAATTTGAAAATAGGCCTATAACCATCCTCGGTTAATTAATCTTTATGCAAAATTTCAAATCAATCAGTCCAGTAGTTCAGACGTGATGATGTGTCAAACATAATTTTCCTACATCACGTACGTGTATGAGCCAGCTCTTTTCATTATTATAGTAAAGATGATGGATAGATGAATTATTTATATCAGTATCTTTTGAATGAGAATAACTTTTGAACGGTTTGAGAAATCAGTGCGGTTTTGATGCGACAGAAAGTCAGTTATTTTTATTCGAATAGGATCTTAAATCATACTTATCATCCAATGTCCCTTTTAAAAGAAATGTTCAGCTGCTTCTATACAACAACTGGATTCATGACAAATTGAAAACTTGACGTAATGAAATCTTGAAGAACTGAAAATAGGCATAAATAACCATCCTAGGTAATTAAGATCTATATGTAAAATTTCAAATTAATAAGTTGAGTATATTTCAGACGTGATGATGCGTCAAACATAATTCCCTAATCCTTACGTGTATTAGCCAGTTCTTTCCTTTATTTTAGTATAGAAAACTGGAGAAGACAATAATAATTGAAAATCTCACAGAATCATATTGATTTTTCCAATACATCAATGAATTTTAGTATCAATTAAATCCGCCTCAATTGAATCAGGCAGCCTTTTGTTTTCCCAATTCCAAACAAAATACCTAAATTCTCGTTTCACTGCGAATTCGTGTCTGATAGAACATTATAACAGAAGAATATAAATTATTACTTATTTATTGTGATCTATTCATGTTTTCTTATGAAATTCAATGATAGTCCTACAGCATGAAGACAATGACCATTTCATTTGTACTGGTGGCAAATTTTACATAGACATAATTATTTGATGAAATCAAAGTTCAATTGTGATGAAAACAAATTCCTTCAAAGAATAATTGAT
>NC_052511.1:19124147-19163295 GCF_014356525.2 Nilaparvata lugens | reverse complement strand
TATTTTTGTTTCGTTGAATGGAAATTTAGGAAAGGTTGTGATAAGAATGGGTGAAAATAGAGTACTGAGCTTTGATAAGAATAACTTTGCTTGCAAAAAAGTAGAAACTTTGAACAAGATTTTACTTCACCCACAGGGAGCGATAAGCTCTTCTCTCTCTGCTTTTTCTGACACAAAAATAGTTGAAGAGACAGTTTTTGTTCTGTTATCATGAATCGATATACTGCACGTATAAAATGAGTCATTACAAAGGAACACACTCCGTCTATACTACACGATACTGTATACGCAGTTTATACAGAGTGTTTCAGAGAAACGGGAAATTTGAAAGTTAAATAATTTCACGAAAACAATGTTTAAATAAAGTTTTTCATATGATTCAATAGTAAAAATAATGTCATTCAGAATAAATAAAACCGTAACATTTATTTTTTTAAGATTACATCTTGCAGGTGTGTTCCTTTTCTACGCAAACATTAACTCTCAAATTTCCCGTTTCTCTGAACACTCTGTACTGTGATTAACTACACGTACGAATTTGTTCCATCACAAAAATAAAAATAAATAATGTTACTTACTTTACTTACTAATCATGATTTTTTTCATTGTATCACAATACTTCTATTATACTTTCACGGATACTTTTTTACAAGAACCGTTGGAAAGTTCCCAGATAGGATAAGTTTCAGACGGAAAACTGCTGAGAGGATGTCAATTCTTGAAAAATGTCGTTTGAAACTCATTGTAATTTATCTTGCCTTGTTGTCACAAATTGAAACTTTTGTAAACTTCATTAAAGTTTGAATATTGGAATACAATTTTCAATTGCTTTGATAGTAATGCTCTACATTTCTAGCTTCAATGATAATAATGAGAATTGATAAGAATAATGATAAGCAAAGTAATTGAAAATTGTAGTCTAGAATTCAAGCTTCCATGCAGTTCGCAAAAGTTTTCATAATAATTATTGTTCAAGGAAACTATAATGTAGCTTAGAAGAGTACTCATTCTGTGAGCATAAGACATTCAACAGTCTTGAATCTCTCAGCACCATCCCTTCTCTATTTTTTTCGAATCGAAAGCTTATTGCAGAAGATGAATGAAGTTCGATGACATTCACTTAAACATGTCACGCTATCTTCCGCCATCTTGATAAACAGTCCACAATCAATTTGCCGACTGTCATCTCACGGCTGAGTTCTCTCAACTCTCAACTGTCACCACCTCCTTCTCGTTGAATCAATATTTCAAGTCATCCTCGACTCCATCAATTTTAATCGCTGCAAGGCGCGTGAGGAGACAAGAAATTCGGCTCAAAGGCGAGGTTCGGAAGGAGCATCTAGTAAGTCCTTTGTCGTTGTAGTCCTAACAAGCTACTTGGCTTACAGCTAAGATTAATAAAGGCAGCGGCAGTAGACATGTAGTCTGTCAACAGACTCGGGCGGGATCGAGTGCGGAGAGGTCTTGCTTTTCAAAGCCACGGTATGTTCCCGAACCTTATGAATAAACGAACACTGAGAGGAACACCCAGCCTTTGTCCACCTTGACTTCATTTAGGAAGAACTTCATCTCAGTTCTTCTAGATTTCAGTTTATCCTGCCTATAGATTTAGATAGAAATAACCATAGAGAACAATATTGGTTTCCGTTGTTTTTAGTGAAAATGGACTAAATTTTAGAAAAGTGAAACCATAACCCTATTTTGAACTTTTAAAATGTTATCTAAATTTGGGAGAGAAATAGTACAAGGAGTATCCTAAGTTTTTCTCTCCCAATCAGTGCTACTTTGTAAAAAATAAATAAATAAAAAGCGTAAGGATATTCCATGGTATAGAGCAGGTATGTCGCAGCTTTTACTGCTATCTCAAGCCGATTACTGTTGATTATTGTCGAATCTTACCGTTTTGTTTGAGTGAGAGTGTATGAACGGCACAATATGAGAGACTACCAGTGTCACACTCCTTTAGGGGAAAGAATTACATGAACTATCGGCTTGAGATAACAGTAAAAGTTGCGACATAAACGCCCTATATCAGGGGATATCTACTTATGCTATGTTTCTCTATGAAATAACTGAATAGTGAATAGGTTCTGTTTTATTATGTTTTTAAAGAAAATTAGTTGGTGCCGGTTTTACAAAAGCCAGTTCATGATTTAAATGGCAAATGTGATATTATTCAAAATGTCTTCTTCTTCTTACAAACAAGGATTAGGCTTTAATCTGTTCCGACTCACTCTAGCCAATTATTCAAATAAACATAAAAAATTTTATTATTGCCAACGCTTGCGTGGTCTGCCAACATCTCTTTGCCTACTGGCTGATAATTATAGACTTTTAATGGTATTCTTTCAGCTGACATTCTTTGAACATGCTCCCTCCATTGATGCCGATTCTCCGTAACTCTTTCATTCATGCTGCAGATTTTCAATTCTTTCCTTATATCTTCATTCCTGAAATGATCTCTTCTGTCACATCCCTTGGTTCTTGGAGAAATCTCATCTCGGCTGCCTGCACTCTACTTTCAAGTGGCTTTGTAGTAACCCATGATTCAATACCATAGAGGAGGACTGGAGCGGCCATTACCATAAAATTCATAATTGTATCTGTTCTAGCTTTTTTACTCAAAGTCCTGCTGATATTTCCACATATCATTTGGAACTTTCTATTTTCTTCTCAATATCTAATTCATCTTGTAACTAATGTCACTTCCTAGATATGTATATTGAGAAACTGTTCCAAAACTGTATTATTAATAGTAATTTTTGATCTGACCGGATATTGCCTCTGAATGCCATAATTTTTGTTTTCTTAGTTGATTTTTAAATTATAATTCTGACCTATTTCATTGAGGATATGGACTGATCTTTGGAGGTCATTTACATCCAAAGATCAGTCCATATCCTCAATGAAATAGGTCAGAAATTCAAAATGTTTTGATAATATTTTAGATGATAAACACAGAGAACGAAATCATGAAATCATGAATGAATGTCACCCCTTCATCTTATGGGCGAATAGTTGTTGACGTCAACTTTTACAGTCAGATTAGCATTATGAAGTCAGCAGAAATGATTGGACGGCGTAGATGAAAGAACTTTATTCCAGCATCTTCTATATAGAGAGGAAAGCTGTTATTCAAGTCATTCTAGCAGATCTGATTTAATATTTATTCATCTATTCATATTGACATAATATGATTATATGAAATAGAATTATAGTACCTTTGAAATTAACAAAATAATAGAATAAAAATACAAATTATAATTTCAAAGGGTAGACTACTATGATTATTTTTATATATATAACAGAGTAGCCCTGGATTCATACATTTTTAAATGATTATATTGATTTTGATTCCTTGTCAATAAGACAATTATATCTAAAATATAATCACCAAGGGAATATTATTTTCTTGATTTAATAATAAATACTCGTATTATTGAAATTAAATATTCTGGTAGTTTTTTATTTATATACACGTAGCCAAAAAACAATTGATGCGTTTCGGGAAAAGGATAGAGCTCATGTGCTGACTTGTTACGTAAATCTCATTATAGTGAAGTATCCGTGATTTGGAGCCAAGTATTTATTATTTATTCATATACGAATACAATGCAGGTAAAAACAACAGGCATTTGCCCAAACTACTTCAAACCTTGAATTGGAATACACAATCTAGAAGTTATGTAAAAATGATAACTTAATTCACACACTATTTTGAGTCTAAAAAAATGCGTGAATTTATAGGAAGTATTGATATGTGAGCTATCTTTAACGAACTAAGAAAAAATTCAATGATTCCTAAAACTGTGAATGAATCACTCTAAATTCTTCAATTGAAATAATCATCTCTACGTAATATTTAATCATTATTATAATCAATAATAATAATAAATAATAATTTATTGAGTGAAACAACTTCTTAGCCTATAAATCCGTATTAATGGAAATAGTAGCCTTAGCCTACTTGTACAATTTGATAATAATTAAACATGATAAATTGGAATGACATTATATTGAAAACCAATTATTCATTGAAAAAAAAAATTATACCAGTTCTAGCTGTTGGACCTTCATCAGTTTTCAGTAAACTGAAAACTTCAACATTGAATATCGGAATATATAGTGTGGGTGAGCCCTACGATTGGCCATTAGCTGACGACCAATGAAGGTTGAGCTCTACTATCATTGGCCGAGACTAGACACGCTGAAGTATTTAAAGTGCATGCCTAGTATCGGCTAATAGCAGTAGTTCCCAACTTTCATTGGTCAAGAGCTAACGGCCAAACGTAGGTCTTCTCCTGTACTTTATATCTGGTGCTCAATGTTTAAACTCTCAAGAGAAGTTTACCATAGATTCACACAATTGGACTCAGAAATGAAAGTCAGATGTGTAGGCTTTGTAATCAGTCTGAAGAGACGGCCAAGCATATCGTACTGGATTGCGAAAGTCTTGGAGCTAGAAGACGGGTTCTGTTTGGCTGCAAGAAACCAGGTGAGGAATGGAATGATAGTATAGGGAAAAAGCTCCTGGACCTTGTAAAGAACATGGGAGTTGGTTTGCCCAACTAACCTACTTTGGGACACACAATAAGCTTCGGTTGACGTGTGAGGTTATTTGAACCTTTGGATCTTTGATTCCGTCCCTTCAAAAACATAAACATAACATACCATAGATTTAAAACTAACAACCGGAAATGATATTGGAATCGTTTCAATAAACTATTGGTTTTGATGATATCAAGTCGTTCTCTTCTAATATATCAACTAAAACATCTCTTTCACAACAACACAACACAAACTGATAAGTTTGTGAATGTATGATACGAACGTTTGTCTGTCACTGAATCACCATGAAATGGAATTCAATTATCCTCATGTCATCGGCAAATAGAGGACTGATGAAAGTACCAGTATGCTACAGTAGTGCAGGTATATGCAGGGACTATTCAATATTAATTTATAATGATGACGTTAATAAAATATTAGCTTCAAAAACTTGATTTCTCTATTTTCATTCCTTTGTTATGAGTATCAAACTTTCCAAAATGCGACATCATCCAGCGTATTGTTGATTGAAGTCAACAGAAGTAAAATTTAATTAACCGATTAAATTTGAATCATGTTGATAAGTGAATAAGTCTAATAATGGAATTAAAGCTTTACATCGGATATAATTTCCATCTAATGAAACGTAAAATGTCGCATGAGTTTCAAGGAAACCACGGAGTATTTTTTATTGTTAAATCACTTCCAGGAAGCCAATTAAAATTTTGGGGTAACCTTTTTCATTTTTTATCAGAGTTTTTCTATCTCTCTGAAACTGTGGCATAACTGTTAACGAATTCTGTTAACGACTGACAGTGTAGGATATAAAGTGTCGGTAGCTGTTTGGAACAGTTTTTGTACTAACAAAGCTCATGGTTTTTTCCCACTGGAATGGTTGATTTTCCACAAACAATGTCACAGGATTCTACCTAGTGGGAAACAAATACATTTTGGTAACGGATTCATAGACTGTGTTGCAATTCATGAGTGGATGGAAATATCAATTAATGAGGTCATGTCACAGAGGTAAAATTATACTTTAGAGATCAATACGTGTATGCTGCTATGATGAAATGTCAATCATCTATACCATACCAATTATCAATTACCAAATATTTGAATTAATTATAATTCTGATATAGATTTTCTCAAGTGCAATAAGAGGGCATTGTGTACCTTCACATTGGAAGGATATGTTTATAAAGTTAGATCACGGACGTAACACCTTGTATCAGTGGTTAGATTCTGAAATGTTTCAAATTTAACATTACATACACTTTTGTCATTTTTACATAATTTTTTTGATACTAGAAGCTTGACATTTTATCTGAGAATTCAAATTTTCTCAATATTATCAACTTTTGGAGCAGTAGTAAATTCACTCCAATCAGAATAAAATCAATCATTGCAATTGTGGTAAAACGAATATGATGTACATGAAACTCCAATAAAAGAGCTACTGAAATCAACTAGAATTGAATCTAAGTTATAAGAAAACAATGATATTGTCAAATTTCACTATTATATTTAGTGAAATAGTGAAAACTATAAATATTATAGTGAGATTTGATAATATCTTTGTTTTCTTATTATGGAAAGATTTCACAACATCATCATCAATTCTATGAATCTAAGTTATTGGAAAATTCCTAACAATGCAAATTCACAGAGAAATAATTTACTACATGTTTTGATGCCTTTTTTAAAATTACGATGTATTTGAGAATGGATCACTCATCTGTACAATTATGTATCTTTACAATAAAATATCAATAGACAATTGAATCTATTTATTGAACTTTACCTTAATCATTGTGAGCCTTCGATGTGCATTAGCATCTGTTCTGAAAGCGAAAATAAATAATTATTAGAGCTTCATTTTCAATCAAATCACAGTTTAAAAATAATATCAATCAAATTATGAAATATAAAAACAATGAGTCGATTTTTGACGATTAACAATGAGAATGGATAGTTTCTATGAATTCAATTTTATAATTTGGGATATTACAAAAAATGATGAGGCTACCTCAACAAATTAAATTATATCATGCATCTATCGCTGCTAAATCTACCCGTGGAATATTTTTCGACGATAATAATCATAATCTCTATCTAAGCAGACGTGAATCAAATGCAATAATACAGCTTCATCATTGTGGTCAAATTCTCTCTCAATGACAATCAATAATATTGATTAATTGCATGATATATGGACATGATAGTTGGTGATCCCGGCTGAAACAGAATAATCACGAGGAACATTGGCGGCTCATTCCATGCATGGTGGGACCTTCTTTCAGGGACTCGACATCAACAAAATTGCATAGACGAAAACCTTTTTCTAACGTACATTAAAATGTAAAGCTAGGTTTGTAGATTTGCGAATAATTTAAAATTTGACAACTTCAGAACTCCTAACTTTACCATTATTTTTCATTTTTTTCTAGAGAATAGTATAAACTCTAGAGCCTTCACGTGGAAACACACCAAAATGAGAATAAGCACTTTTTTCTCATGAGCTAAGTTGAGCAACGCATCCTAAATTCAATACACCCAGCATGGGAAATATCGACTTTTCCCTGAGTCTCATTAAAAAACATCAGCTGCTGTCGCTATATTGTCGTTTGTTGTGCACTGAATGTATTTCAAATGGTGATTTGAGCTTATGCTTTTGTGAAGCCCGTTATTTACCAATCAACTTCCACTGTACGGCTCTGGAAATTTTCTCTCTTTTTCCACCGCTTTGCACGCCGCAAACACGATGTGATAACGAAGGTTTTATGGAACTTTAATTCGTTCACAATGTGTGCTAGCCGCGGTTTCCATTGAAATATTCTCGAATATTTCCAGTGAACTTGTCGCGTTCTAGTTTGAATCTAGTTTGACTGTATGTGTGACTATTCTCATGTGAAATTTGCATGGTTGTCACTGATAAACTGGTAGAATTACATTGCATGGAAGAGAATCATGAACTACTGTTGAATGAATAGTCCATATTGTCAGATATATTCAACACGGTTGTGATGTCTTGTCATATATTATTATCTTGTTCATATTGTCATAAAGAATGTAGTACAATATTAGCTTGTTTCGTTGAACACTATTTCTACTGGAAAAGGGATACAGTCGTGTACAGTAGAGATACAGTACTGTTTTCAGTCGGAAAACACGAAAAAACTATTCAAAATATTATAGGGCCCATGAGTACAAGAATATGCTGTGGATTGACTCTTAATTCTTTGCTTGGCTTTTTTCTGTAAAGTGGGAAGTTTTTAGCTCAAAAATTTCTAGTTTCATTCAAAATTTAGACTTTTTGAATAACTATTAAGTTTCTGTTCTAGATCTTTTGATTCTAGACTGTAATAGTATCTATTTGATTCAAAATTTGCTCGTTTATCTGAGTATTGAAGAGCGTAAATTGTATTTTGAAAAGTGAAAGTGACATAACCAACATTTTGATTTGGACAGTATAGTATAAATTGGAAATGGGACAGTTTTGGGCGTGAGCCTGTTGTGCCTTTCCTCATGTTAGGTATTTGTACACAATGTGATAAATAAATTAAATTAGATTAAATTAATATCAAATATCATTTCAGTAATATCAACGTTGTTATTTCAAGTAAGCAGCATGCGAGTAAGCAACATCCTCTATCACGAACAAAATCAACTGTCAGTCCTTTTGATTAATCGCATGTTCCAAAAGGTTTGATCACTGAGAGCTTTGGAGCTCTCAATTTCTTAGATTTTTTCCTTATTTGTTGACTTTCCATTTTTTTTAACCTCTCTCCTATTCAAGAATGTGAATCACATAGAAGAGTTTTTAGTACGTTACGTATGATCGAAAGATAATAAAGAAATCTGAAATGAAATTTATGATCATGGAAATAGTTGGAAGCGACTGAGGGGATGAGGCGCAGAAAAGGCAAGAAAACGAGTGATTGCGCACACCTATGAGAGAACATAAAAACCCAAGTTATCAAGAAATTTCCTACGAAAACTGTGTAGAGCGTAGTTGCTCTCTCAAGCTAAATGAGAAAGTTTTGATTTCGCGATTAATAAGTGCTTTATTAAAAATTTAAATCATGAGAAGAATGAGAAATTCATTTGAAAGAGATGAAATTCATCTCATAACTCTCTTTATCACATAGACTTAGCATTTGAGCCAATATTACTCCACTACTTTCCATTAATTCCACTTTCCTTGTCCAGTAGTATAAATGTTTGTATAATGGAAATCACGCTTCAGCTCTTCACACTGAATCGAAAATAATAATTATAGTCGAATATGATAATGAGGAAATGAGAAAAGACATTCTAACTATTTCATCACATTCTCGTATATGAATCGATAATATATTAGAATATCATCATAAAGAGGAAATGAGAAAATACATTCTATCAGTCACTGTTTATGATGATCATTATGGCTAGCTACTATCTTTACTTTCAGCCATCCTCGGTAAATTAAGAAAATCTAAGCATAATTTCAAATTAATCAGTTCAGTAGTTCAGACGTGATGATGCGTCAAACAAGTATTCCGTATCCCTTACATGTATGAGCCAATTAAGCTCTCCTTCATATTATGATAGACTAGCGGGTAACCCGTGCTTCGCAAGGGTCTAATTGAAAACTTGATGGACTGGACCTACTGAGATCTAGAAGAATTCACGATAGACTATATCCAATATTTCAAGTTACTCAGTCCAGCAGGCCTATAACCATCTTGGATGAAAAAGACTAAGAAATTGTCAAAAACCACAGATTTATTGATACTTAGAAAGACCAGTTTCGGTTATTACACCAATGTAAATCTCCGATAATCAGTTTATCATGATTGACCATTGTAAATCTCTGATAATCAGTTTATCATGATTGACCATTGTAAATCTCTGATAATCAGTTTATCATGATTGACCATTGTCAATTTCTGATAATCAGTTTATCAGATATTGACAGTGGTGTAATAACCGGAACTGGTCTTTCTAAGTATCAATAAATCTGTGGTTTTTGACAATTTCTTAGTCTTTTTCATTCAATATGAATGATTACCACAATATCAACTTCTCAACTACACAAAAAGCCTATAACCATTCGTGCTAAATTAAGGATCTATTTATGCAAAATTTCATGTTAATCAGTTCAGTAGTTCAGAGGTTATGATGCGTTATTTTTGTATTTCCTATCCCCAACATGTATAAGCCGATTCGTTCCTTCATAATATTAGATAACATTACAGGTCTCGACAGTGAGGTCTTGAGGACATGTCTTTGCACATGGTGTGAGCCTACGGGAATCGCAAGCCCATATCTGTGAATGAATGTATTCTGCTTGAATGAAAAAGACTAAGAAATTGTCAAAAAACCACAGATTTATTGATACTTAAAAGGACCGGTTTCGGTTATTACACCATTGTCAATCTCTGATAAACAGAGGCCAGTATCTCACAGGTTATATTCATGTTAGAGGAAGCAAAGAATGATCGTAAACGTATGGAGAAGGAAATGAACACTTCGTTTGAATTTTTACATAATCTGGTTAAGGAACAAAAAGAAACGTTGGATAAACAGGCTATGAAAATGAGTGAATATATTGCAGTTATTGAAGAACTCAAACAGGAAAAAGTTAATTTGTCAAAGAAGGTGAAAGATTTGGAACTTAAGCTGGACGAGAGCGAGCAATACTCTAGATCTAATAACATAGAGATTCATGGTGTTCCGGAACAAGGAAACGAAGATTTGTATGAGACAGTCGCGGGTGTTTCGGCAGCTCTAGGTCACAAAGTGAGTAGGGAAGCCATAGACGTGTGTCATCGGCTGGGTAAGAGGAGTGATAACGCTGGTCCAGCAATAATAATTGCGCGATTCGTGAGGCGAGAAGATAAACTGAAAATATTGGAAAAAAGGAGAGTCAAACGTGATTTCAGTACTAATGACATTGGTCTCTCTTGTGCTACTGCTCCTGTTTACATCAATGAAAACCTCTGCTATGGACGCCGAAAAGTTTTTGCAGCTGCCCGACTAGCGAAGAAAGAAAAGAACTATGCGTACTTATGGATACGTAACGGGAAAATCCTAATGCGGAAGGAGTCATCATCCCCTGTACGTGAAATTCTATCTATGGAAGACGTTGCCAAACTGTGATGAGGGAGGTCAAGTAAGCTGTTATGTTTAATTGCAAGGTGACGATTTATGTTTTTCATTTTATATATTAATATTCATTAATATGTCAACTGACTAATGAGTTCAATAAGTGATGATTCATTAATATCTTACCAAAATATAGATGACTCTTTTATTTTGATGAATTATTTTCTTTCTAATACGTGCGCAGATGGGCTAATTATCATGAATCAAAATATCAGAAGTCTGAGAGAAAATTTTGATCTTTTTTAATACACCTAAATTCTTTAGATAAATTACCAGAAATTATAATCTTGTCGGAAATATGGATTGAAACAGCAGAACTAGGACGATATATGATTGATGGTTATAATCAGTTTTCTAAATGTAATGAAAACTATAGAGCTGGAGGTGTACTTGTATTTATATCACAAAGATTCTCCGCTATTGAAAATGATGTGACTATGACAACAGCCGATGTGATTAATGTCAAGGTCAATGTAGGTTCAGACGTTGAAATTACCTTTATCGTTCTGTATCGATTACATGCTTACTCAGTTATAGATTTCTTGAGTGAGTTGAATGGTGTTTTTGCGTGCGTAAGAGATAATAATGTTGTTTTTGCCGGCGACATTAATATATGTACTTTGAAACATTCTATTAATACTTTTGAATATCGGTCTTTATTGGCTAGCCATGGTTTCTATGAATTAATCAGCAAGCCAACTCGTGTTTTTGGAAATAGTAGCAGTTGTTTAGATCATATTAACGTAAGATCTAAACACGACGTTTTTTTGTTTGATTCAGATGTTGTGTCCTCTGGTCGTAGTGATCATGATATTTCCATTTGTAGTATTAAGCTGAAAGATCATTCAACTGATAAACTTAATAATCATTCTGTAAATAACAAAATTAATAGAAAGAAATTAAATTATGAACTGTTAAAAAATAATCTTAGATCGGTGGACTGGTCGTCAGTTTATTCCGAGGGTGATGTAAATAAAGCGTTTAATATTTTTCTTGATGTTCTAAACGATAATATTGATAAAGCTACTGAATTGTTGGAATGCAAAAATAATTACAAGCACACCATTCTGAAACCATGGATGACACAGTCGCTGTGTGAAAGGCAAAGATATAGGAATAAAATGTATAAAAAAGTTAAGAAACGAATAGGTGATTTAAGATTTCAGAATTATTTTAAACGCTATTGTGATCGATTAAAAAGAGATATGGATTATAGAAAAGAGCAATATTACATGAATTTATTTAGTGTAAATAAAAATGATATAAAGAAACAATGGAAGACTATAAATGAGATATTAGGAAAAAAGTCAAAAATAATAAAATTATAAAGATCAAAGCAGGGGTAAACCCTAGTGTCATTTTGGAAGATGAAAATAAGATTGCAGAGGAATTTAATAGCTTTTTTGTTAGTGTTAGTGATCAGCTGAAACTTAAATTAGATCCGCCAGATGATGAGATAAATAAAGAGTATAGGACTTTATTCAAATTGAAACGAGTGATGAATTCTTTCTATTTCTTTGAGACTACTGTTTCGGAAGTAGAAATGATTATAAATTCATTGGACTCGAAAAATCTTCTGGGTTTGACAGAATATCTGCTTCTATTATTAAAGAGATTAGTAGTATAATTTCTCCAATACTTTCGTATTTGATTAATTTTAGTTTTATCAATGGCATTTTTCCGGAATCACTAAAAGTTGCTGTTGTGATTCCTCTTTTTAAAAAAGGTGACATTTGTGATTTGAACAATTATAGACCGATATCATTACTTAGTGTTTTTGCAAAAATCTTTGAAAAGGCTATTAAAAAACGATGTATTGATTTCTTAAAAATAAATGGTTTTTTCTCTGAAAAGCAATTTGGTTTTTTGGAAGGAAAATCCACAGAAGATGCGTTATTGAATTTCTGTGCAGATTTATATCAGGGCTTTAATAATAAATTGAGCGTGGGTGGTCTTTTTATAGATATAACCAAAGCTTTTGACACTGTGGATCACAGTTTGTTACTGAATGTAATGTGGTTTGCGGGCTTCAGGGGTTTTGCTTGGAATTTTTTTAAAAGCTATTTGAATAACAGAGTCCAATGTGTTAAAATTAATAATGATGTATTTAGCTCCTTCAAACCAATAAACTGTGGTGTTCCGCAAGGATCGGTCCTTGGACCTATTCTTTTTTTGATATTTATTAATAGTCTTAGTAGTGGACCCTTTAGAGGATCACTTACTAGTTTTGCGGATGATACTGCTTTATGTTACAACTCAAAATCTGCTTTGGAATTGCAAAAGGATGTTCAGTATGATCTTCAGTTATTAAAATTGTGGTTTTCTTTCAATAAATTATCCCTTAGTAATAAAACTAAGTTTATTCATTTCTCTTTAAAGGATAAAATTTCTTGTATCAAACCTTTGTATTATAAATGTAATATTTGTTTAAAGTCTGATATTGCAATTTTATATGATTTGAATTGTCATAGTTGTATGCTTATTGAGCAAGTTGATAAAATCAAATATTTAGGCCTTTTTATTGATAAAAATTGTAATTGGAATGAGCATATTAACTCTATTAATAAATATATGTTATCTGCTATAAGAACATTCTACTACTTAAAGAATATTTGCCATGTAAATGTATTAAGGTTGATCTATTTTTCCATTATTGAAAGTAAGCTACAATATGGGATCACTTGTTGGGGAGGTATTTATTTCACAAATATCAATACACTTTTAGTTGCACAAAAGAAAATTATCAGAATAATGGCGCGTGTACCTAGAACGGAACATGCAATGGTTTTTTTTAAACAATTTCATATTTTGCCATTAAGATATTTATATGTCTTTAGAGTTTTAAGAATATTTTTCTTTAGAGGCGCACTAATTTCCAAAGATACGCCCAAAATCTGCGTTTTTCCAGCGTTTTTTTAGCGTTTTCTCAGATTTATCGAGAACAAATAACAGAAATTGTTCAAATTTAGTACAGAAGCTAAGCTAGGGTGTGATAATGTTGCGTTTGGGTGATTGAATCGAGCGAGGAAGTACTTTGACTTTATGATGGAATGAAGCATGCTCAAATGAAAAATGCAGGCTAGCGAGGCGAGCCCGCTGATCTTATTTTTGGATAATCCAGTCGGGGGTCCAGGCTAGAGGGATGTGGCGAGACAAGCGAGCCTGACGGCTAGTTACTTATATTATGATTTTTGTGTTTGATACTTTGTATGAAGTATAAAACGTATTTTATCATCAAACTGTATTTATCACTCATCCTTATTATTACTCACCCTATTATTAGTTATAGTTATTAGTTTTACTTATGCTTATCTTATATTACTTATCAATATACTCATGCGTTTTGTAAATTGCAAGTACTGTACTCATATTTTTTCTTGTAACCTCCTTAATTGATTATAAATTTAAGTGAAGACTGTTTTGGGCTGCCTGTAGTCTTCCTGGTTTGTAATGAATAAATAAATTGAATAAGAAATCAGGTCAAAGGAATCTTTATCCTTTTTGTAGGATACTTTAAATTTAAAATTGATTATACATACATATCGATAAAAACACTTCATTCACATGGGCTACTTTTGAAGAAGTTAATAAAAATATAATAAAAATCTTGAAGTACCCTTTATTTTTGAAAACTTTAAAATAGTTCAACGACTAGTTTCGACCCCAACTTAGGTCATTTTCAACTTGATTCTTTTATTGTTTTTATTAATTCATATCAATGTATTTTTCTGAACGAATCATTTCTGGAGTAGATGTACATGATACTCTCCTCGAAACAATAAAGGGGCATTAATACAATATGAAAGATACAAAATAAAATATGAGCAAGTGTTTCATATTCGAACACGAACAGATTATTGATTGAAACTGTATGAAGTCTATTTAATTCTAACAGCGATCATGGATATTCAGGAGACAAATAATTGTTGTCCATCCCACACAGTGCTGGAAAATTCAAAATCCTCTCTCATGGATTGGAAAAAATGAGCCACTTCATCTCTATTTCGATTCTAGATGTTATAAACTGATCTACACCACACATATTATTCTCCGAGGATAGACCATTATATCTGTATCTTGAGTGGAGTTGCCAGTCCATCTTAATGTGTAGGAGGGTCTTACACAGCTACAAAAACACTGATTAGTATTCATAAAGCGGTGCCGTTGTGAGCAGTAATTTATACGACTCGAGACTGTCCTTAGTGGCTGGATGAATGTTTATACTGTGAATATATCTATAGGGTGTGCCTGTATACGTAAGTCGTATTTGCAACAGTATTATAATGCATGGAGAATGAACAGGAGCTACAGATTTACTCATACTGTTGCAGAACTTACATTATCATGATGTTTCTGTATGGGCCTCCCAAGTAGTTTAGGTCATGATTGTCTTCAATAATAATAGTCCACTAGTCTTATTGCAATAAGTATTTCAGTGTCGAATTATGTAATTTAAGATAATAAATCTTGGAGGTTTATAATACAATTTGCTTATAATTTCTTGATCCGTTTTTTCAACTTGATGATAGAGATTATAGCAACTTCGATAGCATAGCAAGACTAGATATACCATAGCAACTAGATACCATTTATATAGCAACTTCGAAAATCAATAAAGTATTCTTTTGTTTCTCAGATTCTCAATTCAATTATTCATGATCGCATTATCCAAGGTAACAATATTTTTCACTTCATAACAGCATGAATTCAACTGGAAAAATCAAAATGATCATTGATAAACTACATCTATATACCTGAATTCAACAGGGAAAAAATCACCATTAAAATTCATTGAATCACTTTGTATTGTAATAATGAAGAACTTTCACTTTTTGTGTAGTTGAGAAGTTGATATTGTGGTAATTAATCATATTAAATGAAAATGATTAATTCATATTAATGACAATAACTTAGTAATTTTTCATATTTAATAAAATGTACAACTTCATAAATTATATTGCATACTGTATTTCTCAACATCTGATTACATCGCTTACCAACTCTAAACAGCTTTACAGAAAAAGCTCATCTTATCTCGTATAAATCAAGACTAATCCCTTATCAATATGAGAATTAATAGAAGCTGGGAACCTATCGCTACTGCAAAATACTTTAATATTAAAACTGATGGATGGATAATATCGCAACACCGAGCTTCGCTCGTTATATATTTTTATTGCCTATTGATAAACCGAACACAATTCTTTAAAATGATTGGGGAAGGACTGACCGGCACAGCCCAATACTGTTTCTTCCCCGAATTTCGATTCATACACTATAAATTTAATAGTCCAGAAAGTAGGTCATGTTCCATACACTTGAATTCAGGTTCAATTTTCAGTTCAAACATTTGAAAACAAAAAAGTTCCAATTCAGATTATTTACAAACCAAATTGGATAACAAAATAACACTCTTTAATCACTTAAAATTGTCAAATAATAATCTGAAAATATTATGATATACTCTAGTTTAGAATGTTTATCGTGCCATGTCAAAAAATCAGATTATTTTGATCAAGTCGATTATATTGTCAAGCTAGGTAATATTTCTCGCTGATTGATTACACAGCTGGAAATAATTATGTCTCTCTCCCACACACGCATCTTCTGTTTCAACAGACGACGAAATTATCGTCTGTTTCTCCAAGGATCAATGATTGTTAACCTTTTCATGTCTTTCAGTAAGTTTTTTCAGGGATGAGACCTGGTGCAATCGAATCTTTATATCATAAACCTACTATGTTCCAAATTTCGTGAAAATCGTTAGAGCCGTTTTCGAGATCCGTAAAACATAAATAACCAGATATGAAAATAGCCAGATATAAAAATAACCAGACATATTATACAGAAATTGCTCGCTCAATATAATAGGATTAAATGAAAAAAATTAATTCATATTAATGACAATGTCCAAGTCTTTTTCATTTAATTGAATGTAGAACTTCATACTATACTGCATATACTGCATTTCTCAACACCTGATTACATCGCTTACCAACACTGAACAGGTTTACAGAAAATGCTCATTTCACCTCTATAAATCAAGACTGATATTCCTCATCAATATGAGAATAATAGAAGCTAGAGATCTATTGCTACTGCAAAATACTTCAATATTTGAATTGATAGATAGATATTTTGGTGATTTTATGATAGGGATGTCAATCCCGGGATCCTGAATCCCGGGATCCCGGTCCATTTTTGATACCTAACAATCCCAGGATTTTTCAGCGTCAATCCCGGGATTTTCGGGATTGTAAACCTGAAATTGTGAACATATGTTCCAAAAACAATTAATATTGAATCATTTACGGTGATGAATATGAGTTTTTATAACTATTTATTTTTCTAAGTGTTTGACTAATAAATTTATTCTACAGGCACAGCCTACAGTTGCATAAATACATAATATTGTGTATACTGTACTCTTTACTGGCCTAATAGAATCCGCATTATCAGTTCGCATAATTGGCAGAATGGTTGTTGATCAGTTGTTATGTCTCTACACTTGATTCTGTTTACACAGCACACCAATTACCATCTAGACGGCGCAATATTTGCAATAGTGCTGATGGCATTTCCTTGAAATGCATTCCGAACTTTGTAAAGACTTCAGAAATCAGAAATAAAAAAGCACTAACAATTCACTCTCTGTCCAATTATTCCTCTCCTCTTCTCTTTCTCTATCATGAGTAGAATATCTAGTTGAAGTAAATATTATAGTTGGCTCTACGAAATTTCATTTAGTAGTGTAGTGGTTCAGCTTTCGCGTTGTTTGGTCGGTATGGCGTTACGGTCTTACAAAAAGTATTCTAATTTATAATTAATTCAAGTGATATTAATTCACTTTACAGTATTTGACGTAATTAAAGTGTGTGCTCTATCCCGTCCTAATGTAGGATAGAAAGTTTTTGTTCTACTCAAAAAAGACTCTGATGAGTTATCTTGCTTTCCTCAGTTCTCACTATCATCTAGGATAGAGCAAATTTAAGGTAGGATATGAAAAAAAACAGTTGCTCCTAATATTGAAAACATTTTATAGAAATAGAATGTTCAATACATTTTAATTACTAACAATTATCTTTATTCATTTTAATAATAGCCTCTTTAATGGGCCCTTTTCCATCTCCACACACTGTTACTGAACATGTAATTGAGGAGGAACAATTGGTTGAAAATGCATTAAACTGATTTTTGCCAATCCCGGATCAGTCCCGGATCCCGGGATTGATATTGGATAATCCCGAAATACCGGGATTGGAAATCAGTCCCGGGATTGACATCCCTATTTGAGCTTATCATAAGAGAATGACTGGAAACTTGACTCAGATTCCTTTCAACAAAGTTACACTGAAGCTTCAAGTACTGTACCAGAGCAGACTACACTCTGATGAGAGTGTTACCAATCCTACACCCATGTTCAGCCTGCTTACTCCATTTCAGTCGTGATTTCAGCTTACAAACAATTTCAGTCGTGATTTGTAGCCCGAGTTGAGATGATTAATTCGCCATATTTATCAGTGGCTAGTCACTCTCATACTCTCTCACTCTCACACTCTCTCACTCTCTCACTCTCACACTCTCACACTCTCTCACTCTCACACTCTCTCACTAAAAACACTCTCTCACTCTCACACTCTCTCACTCTCTCACTCTCTCACTCTCTCACTCTCACACTCTCTCACTCTACACTCTCACACTCTCTCACTCTCTCACTCTCTCACTCTCTCACTCTTACACTCTCACACTCTCTCACTCTCACACTCTCTCACTCTCTCACTCTCACACTCTCTCACTCTCTCACTCTTGTTATCCCTGTTCAGTGACAGGCTCTACAGTGTAATTCACTCTGATCTGTCAGTTTCCCTCCTAAATAACATCAATGCATCCCATTCAATCAATGCTGACACTTTAAAGTGAATTTCACTTTACTCTAATCTCACTCACTGACATTTCAAACTGTCACCAGTGTTCATGAATGACATCAATTGCTTCCATTTAACAGATTGTGACAGTTTTAAATGAAACTCTGTGGCACGTGCTCACTTTGACAGCAGCAGCGTTGTCACCTCGTTCGTCAACTCGAGCTAGCTCCAATTATTTATTCTACCTTCAACATAACTCTGGAAATAATTATTGTTGTTTGTAGAGGGTTTAAATATGATTATTTTTTCCCAATCGAGTCGTATGTCAACTGACCGTCCTCTGTATTCATTATTTATAATATGTAAAATAGAGAGTTGAGTGTAAGAGAGGGCCGACTGCGCCCTAACTTCGCTCTCTAGGGAAAATAGAGGCAGTCATTCTATTCTATTCACGTCTCCATAATATATTTTTTTCTATGAATATCAAAAAACAGACGACATCCAGTTTACTAGAACAAATGGAATGCCTTCATCTTCATGTGTAGGCAACACACCACACCAACAACTCGTCTCTATGAGACTCCACTTGTTCCAGTGAGACTCTAATTGTTCGAATGGGACTCGATTCCTCTAACTGTTCGAATGATACTCTTCTTCTCTACTTGTTCCAGTGAGACTCTACTTATGCCAGTGAGACTCTACTTGTCTCTGTAGGAGCTTGTTCCTGCCATTTATAGAAGTACTTGTTCCTATGGAACTTTGTCTCTATGACACTAATATCGTTAAAAACACTACTACTTGTCTCTTTGAGAGCTTGTCTCTGTGACACGTACCCTTTACTGATTTATATAACAAGTACATCATAAAAATGATAGGGAGAGAAAAAATAAGGTAACCTTGTGCTATTCCTCTCCCAAATTTATATAAGGTTATACATAGTCCGAAATAGGTTGAGTCTTGTAGTTGTTCACTTCACAAAATTTTCAGTTTCCAATTGTTTTCACAAAGTGGATTTTTAGATTCAGATGCTTCAAAACCAAACATAGGAAAGAAATATCAGATTATTATCCCTTAAATAGGAAATATTCACATATTGAAAAAATAATTTTTAAGGACCAAAAAACAAACTCAATTCAACGTATAAATTAAATTAATAAATTAATTTCAATGATCTTATTCCATAATAGATTTGACCAAACTCTTAAAATTATTGGTACTGTTTGAAGAAGGTACATTAAAACTGAACGGGCTGATTATCGACTGACTTTGATTCAGTCTTTTTTCATGTAGCGAGTAGCTATGATCAGTTACCAAGATTTCCCTGACAAATGTTCCCGAGTGAATGATATCTTCCTGGCTCATATTGAATTCACCTGACAAGAGATCTCATTTCAGTTTCTCATCCAATTTTTCGGAGCTCCCCAATTTGAACTCATTGCGACTGGAAATTTACATTATGTGAATTGTACAAAATTATTCAATTACAAACATTCATACATTGAGCCTATTATCCAGATCATGTACAATTTTTTTTTAAAGAACCTAAGATTTCTTCACACACGGATTGATAGTCCAAGTGGGGGAATTATATTTCCTTGATTTGCTTATCTTTGTTTGTAACTACTATTGAAAAAGTATATTTTTTTTGTGAAAATAAATGAATTGTATTGAATTCAATTCAATGAGTACGATATTGATGGAGTACAGAAATGAAATTAAAAAAATCCTAGAAATAAGTGGTATTACGAGGTTAGAATGAGTATGTAAATTCTTTCTTTACGCGCAGTTGTAGAAAAAATGTTTTTTTACGTTTACGAGTTTATCGTGTCATAAAATTTACATGAGGACACCATTCTATTTTTTCATCTTGAATAAGCTTTGATCATCACCCTGAGTTCCTCAATCGATATCAATTGACAGCTACTTTCAAGTACAGCTCGATTTCAGCTGCTTGTAACATGATGTAGACTTTGTAGGAGAGCCATTAGGCTACACGACTGACGGTCCGTGTACACGACATGACAATCTGTGTGTACACGACATAGCACAGCGTGTACACAGCACACGACTTGTGTACCTGACGTCTGCCGGCAATGCAAATGAACGTAGACAAAGGGCGCAAAAAGACAAAAGGCTTTGTTTTTTGAACAGTGCGTCACGTCACGGAGGAGAGACGTTGAAAAATACAGAGCAGAAAAAGTGAGCCGGATGGCGATGAAAATTGATATTCAAGATGTGACCATGGCAAACGGGTACCTTTCCGCCCGGAATATGCAATGGCTTTAATTAGGGTGTTCCCGGGGGAGTCGTCAACAATGAAATATTGCCAGCACTCGTCTTTAGGCGGGCTTCACACTAGGCTAATTATACGCCTCTTCTTCTCGCGCTACGTTATCGGCCTGCCTGTTCCCCAGCGATCTCTTATACTGTCAACCATTCACTTTCTTCACGGGTGACTTATAAGGTGTATAGAACAGAACACCTTACCCACCCCTCCCCAGTGTATGCTAAGCACCACGACCCCATCCCACCATCTCACCCTCTCAACACCCCAAGGTGTCATAATCATATTTCAACGTTATCTTATATTTCATTCCTTCGAGAGATGGGCGTCTTACCACCTACAGAACGAACAAAAAGCCCTAAGAAAATTCAATTTGCATAATACGAGCTGTGCCTCCCAACTCACGCAAGTGTGAGACGTGAAGCCAGTTAACACTACAAGAAAGTGGTGTGACGCAAGGAGGCTAAGATGGAAATTCATCTTAAGAACAATATTATGTTGTGGGAAATTGTTGTGAATATGTATTAAATGGGGGTTTCAATACTGTTTTTAGGCAAGTGATTATCATGGAGAAGGTGAGAGAGCATTTTGAGGTCGCTGATTAGGATTATGAGAAGAAGATGTTGGAGGCAGATCAAAAAACAGAGTGGAAGATGAAGAAGAATGAGAAAGACGAGGAAGGAAAAACAAGGTAGGTGAGTGAGAGTGGGACAGTTGGAGGACAAAAAATGAAAGAATGGAAATGTTGGGGAAAAAAACGAATTCACACATACATACATACACACATACAAGTTTAACACAAATTATCAAAAATAATACATGCAAATAACAACAACAATCACAATGAAACAAAAATAAAAAGAATAATGATGTAAAAAAGTTGGAGGATTGGAGGGTTTTTCCTACTATGGTGGAAAGAAAAAGGCAATAAGAGAGTGAAAGAGAGAAAAATATAAAAATGGTGATAAATTGTGAAAGGACAACGAGAGGAAGAAAGCGTAAAAAATAGGATGAAGTAGAAGAAAGCGAGTAGAAAATTATAAGAAAATATGAGAATGGAGAAGATATAAAGGAGAGGAGGAGAAGAAGGGGTGGAAGAAGAGGAACAGGAGCAGGAGGAGAATGATGAGTAGGAGGAGTTTGAGGAGCAGAAAGATTGATTGATTGATTGATTGATTGAGTACTTTATTTATGTAGATTACAATATATACTGGCTTATACACTTATATACAATAGCTTACAATACAGCAAAATTATAGATGAATTTACATAATATAGTCTAAGAAAATAATTATTGAACTGTATATGATATGAAAAAGCAGTTTGTAATATAATAACTAAAGATAATAATCATATTGTTATGCATCTACATAAATTGGCGGAGCTTTGGACATATCAATGTCCATTCTTCGGAAAGAATATTAAAAATATCCTCCCCATTAACTCTCTACCAGAGATTGATTGATTGATTGATTGATTGAGTACTTTATTTATGTAGATTACAATATAAAATACTTGCTTATACACTTATATACAATAGCTTACAATACAGCAAAGTTATAGATGAATTTACATAATATAGACTAAGAAAATAACTATTGAACTGTATATGATATGAAAAAGCAATTTGTAATATAATAACTATAGATAATAATCATATTGTTATGCATCTACATAAATGGCGGAGCTTTGGACATATCAATGTCCATTCTTTGGGAAGAATATTAAAAATTATCCTCCCCACTAACTCTCTACCAAAACGTTAATTTCGTTATTTAAACTAAGGATTTATTTATTAATGGAAATATTGTAAAAGTTTTAATCAATATAAATATTGAAGAGAAAAAAACAGAGAATTGATAAAGTAAAATAATTATATAGGTAGATAAGATCAAATAATTGATTAATAAAATGAAGAAAAGAGGAGGAGGAACAGATGAAGCAACAAACTGGAGAAATGGAATGAAAAGAGAAAAAGAGCTAATTGAGATTGGAGAAAGAAAAAGAGAAAGTGGAGAGAGGTAGAGGTGGAGTATTAATATAGAGTTAGTTACAGTTAGTTTTGGATCCAATTTGGAAATTATTCGGGATAAACACCATTTTCTATACTTTTGGCAACTAATGCAATGACACCAAACCTCTCAAAATATTATTCCCGCATTAGTACCATAAGAATACAGCTATCAGACAAAAATGAAACTTCACATGATAAGTATAAGCAAAGAGCAAAGTGATAACATTCATTGAGTTTTGTATTCACTGTCTTCTATCATTATTGTTCTCAAACCTATTCCTTCATTCCATTTCCTTATCAATTGAACTCCTAAGGAAAAATCTAATGAATTTTATTAAATTATTCACTTTTGAATTTTTTATTCAACATTATTGTGTGATGTTATCTCTCGAATTGCATTGTGTTTGTGAGAAGAGAAATCAAATCTTCTCCCTTATCTATTTCAATTACAAAATTATAAACTGAACTAAAAGAAGGAAAACAAAAATCATCCAGAATCATGAAGAATATAAGAAACTACAAAAGCCGGCAAATAGTTACAGTTTGATAACATGAGCCTCAGAGATATCCTTTCCCTCAGATGATAACACAAAAGCAGAGATAGTGTTGGTTGGTGGCCGGATAATGTTACTGTTGCTTCAAAATATTATTAAAACTTGACTCGAGTGTTGAAGAGGCATCGAGTTATGATAGCGGCCGCGTATAAGAACACAAAGTGTATTCCTTGAGGAGAGGCCATTGTAAACAAAGACAGTTGAGGGGTGAGGAAGTGAGTGGAAGAGGAAAGAGTGGTAAAGTGGGTGGAGAAGGGGAAGGAGAATTGGAGGAAAAGTGGAAGAAGCAGCTGACGGGAGAGCACTGAGCCAGCAAAATATAAAACAGAGAAAAGGGCATAAAAGAGAGAATTAGAAAAGGGCTTCATCACTGAGGGACAGGGGCAGGGACTGAAGTTGGTGCCCTTATCTTCTCAACACTTCACGGTTCAAGAATGAACCCACCACTATTTGTCCCCTTGAATCATCATGCGGCAACTGTTCCCAGTCTTCAACTTCCTGTTTATTTCCTCCCCATCTTGACTCCTATCTCCCATTCTTTCCAGAGAATCTTCACAGTTCCAACACTAAAATCAATCCCAATGCAATCGTATTAAACTGTATGTTTAGCCCCACGAAGAAACTGTAACACAACCTGACTTCTATCATCAGAGGACATTCGTTTTCAAAAGCCTCTAGCCTAAGCGCACACCAGTTAGTTAAGACAAGACATGATAAGACATGTTTAGTCACAATACTTCACATTGCAGCTTATGAGGCAACTCACGCTGATTAGTAATTGCAATTAGACATATCTTCATAAGCAACTACGTGAAGTATTGTGTCTGAACGTGCCTGATCATGTCTCATCTTCTCTCGACTAACTGGTGCCTTGTTTCAACACTTGTGCAATGCAATCGTATTAGACTGTATGCTTGGTTCTACGAAGAAACTGTGACCCATATTGAATCCTCTCATCCGAGAATATTCGTTTTCAAAAAGCTTTACTGTTTCAACAATCTTAATGAATCGCATGCTCAATCCCACGAAGGGACTGTAACCCACTTTCCGGAGCTTCTCATTTTTCTTCTCTGATAATCGATTACAGTGTTATTATCTAGTAACTCCAATCATCACACTATTTGTTCTCTGATATCATATTACAGAGTGATCTATCTCGTTGGCAATTTTCCAATTCTACCTCTGTTCTTCTGAATCAGTGTCAATTCATATTTTCCATCGTAAGGATGTTGGATGATTTATTTATTTATTCTTTTTTTGTAAATGTATGAATTCAGGGCTACTTTCTTGTATTTCTAAAATAGAATAAATTATAGTACCCTTTAAAAATAAATAAAATATTAAAAAAAAACAATTTGTATTCTTGTTTTTTAATATTCTATTTACTTTTAAAGGGTACTATGATTCTATTTTATAAATTATTTATTCTTTTTTATAATGAAGCACAGATCGGGAGAGGAAAAATAAGAATAAATAACTTGTACTATTTCTCTCCCAAATTTAGGTAACATTAAAAAGTCCGAAATGAGGTTATGTCTTCTAGTTTTGCACAAAATTTCAGTCCAAAAATATTCATACAAACCATTCTTTCGAATTCAGATGTACCAAATACCAAATTAAGATTTCAATACACTTCCTTTTCTTTCATCATGAGTCGAACTTGCTGAATAGACTGTGTGATATAATATACTAGCAATGTAAAATAGACACTTCAGATATCCCATCACGAATGATATTGACTGTAATTACACTAATTCTATCAATTATTCTACCAAATCATGTATAGAATTATTGATTAATAATAGAATATCTAAGACGAGCGCTCAAGCCGAACACCCACTTATCAGTAGTAGTGAATTTGTTCCTATAGTGGGAGGTCCACGTTATAATGACAGTGGAGAAAGATATTTCCCGAAAAAAACAGAACAATGTTCTTGATTCTCTGTCTTGTCAATGCCTTCTATAGACGGTAGCTGATACAGGTTCATTGATGTAATATTAACTGTTAATTCTCATTTGAAATTTATTCATTTATTCAATCATATACAAATACAATCCAGGTAAAAACAACAGGCATTCGCCCAAAACTGCTTTAAACCTCAATTTGAAATACACAGTGTCAAATTGTGCTCCTTGGAGGATTATCTCTTATGAAAGAGTCCCACGTTATGAAGCTATTATGTAAAGTGGTAAACTTTTGCCAATCCTTTACAGATGATACGATGTTATTGGTATTTATAAGAGCAGTTGTTAAATTCCCTCTTTTGCGAATAAATTCACAAAAAATTAAGGCCGTCCGGCTCGCAAAATTACTGGGTTCAAACCTCAGCTCTAGCTCAGTGGTAGATACATGAATTTTACAAACACAAGTAATCACCATAAGGTTCAATGACCGGTGATTAATAATTCTTACCGCTGCTTCTATGAAGTTCTTGAAGAATACCAGTGAGGAAATTAAAAGAATATTTGATGACTGATTAACAGTAACCATGCACCCACTAGAGAATAATAAAGACCAACTATAGTTGTTTCTAGTTGATTCTTAAAACGCTCGTCATGAATACAGGTATTCACCAATTTATCCTTCCAAAATTCCTTAGAACTTACAACGCCAGTTCTTGAAGCTCTCTGGATCCTTATATGATATAACTGGAACCTTATTAATATAATTTTCAATATACTTGTTCTGGCAGATTAAAGTGATTATCATCAAAGGACGATAAATACTGAGTGCTCTCAATAAGATCAATACTAATTGATTCAATAATTTCATGTGCTGCTGAATATTTATTGGTACTAAAACAGTTCAAACTGTATATCACGAGATGAACTAGGATAAAATAAATTTCTACGATTTGTATGCTGACATAAAACACAAAATATATTCCCATAAAAAAGTGTATATAAAATATTCGATATCTATAATTTTTCTTAAATAAATTCTTTCTATAATCTGAATAATTATCACAAGATTTAATAGCTTTCACAGTAGTGAGTTTCAAATTCATAAACACATTATATTCAGTACTGATGCTTGGACTTCCAGTCAATACAAATTTCTACAAATAAAAACCTGTTTGGTCTATAGGTTTGATATGATATACTTTGTTCAATTAACAAAATTAATAATTAATAAATTATTATTCAAACATGAGATCTCAGGGATTTATATGAATTCGGGCCGTGCGTGGAAGTAAGCCTCCTACCTATATCAAATAAATTTATAAAATGTTCTTATGAACTATGTGATAGTACTCAACACGTGGGGACTTTTTATTTAATTTAAGTCAATTTGAATAGCGCTTTCAATTAATTTCCCCACTATACGCAGAAAACCTAAAACGAGCTCGTTTGACTTATCACTCACATAAATGAAGTTCTTGACGGTCTCTTGGGTTGAATTAATTATTTCCAATAATTAATTAGGTAGGCTCCTTTCGTCTCTGCTGGGCTAGCGCGTGGTCCAAATTCTTATAGATTTATTTTTCTAATTAAATATATACTTATAGGGAATAATTACGACTACGAACTCTTCAACAACACTGAGTTCACAGATAATTTTACATTTAATACAAATATTTCACATTTAAAAAAGGGTTTGGCTTAATAGTTTTAAAATTTAAAAGAGGAAGAAAGAACCCTAAACTCTATGTGCGTCCTCTCAGGTCGAGATCTTAAGCCAGAAGAAAGAGGTTTTCAGAAAAATTTGTCTCTTCCAAGAATAATTCTGTAAGCTACTCTCTGATTGGTCTTCAATTCAATAAACTCAATACAATTGGTTGCCTTGGAATCAGGGCTTCCTCAACTTTATAATAGAAAAAATTAAATAAAAAAGTTTTTATACAAATATATGGAGTGTTTATCTTAAATTAATTTCATAAATAAATCGTAACATACGATTTCAATAGATAATACATTTAGTTTTTTATATGAGTTTTGTATACTCTTGATTTTTCGTGCTTTTTTAGATTATAATAAATATTTATACAGAAATAATAGTTGTCCGTATTTCTACACATCAACTTCCTTAGTATACATAATATATCCTTTGTGAGTAAATTTTATATAATTCAACCTATTATACTGGTTGATCGAATGATCAGCTGATTCGCTCAGCATTGATTCTAATAATTATCGATTTATTCAAGATCGACTAATTCTTTTCAAAATGTAAACAAATAATTCTAACCTCAATGTTCATGCACACTTTTATTTTTTTATTATCCGCCAATAATAAGTAAGCCGCTTTATAATTTTTTGATCTTGCCAATGGGTTCTCATAGTTATTGAATCACAATTATACATGTTTTCTTATCGTTTTTGATAATACTATTACTCCTAATCGCTAATAATATTCGATTTAAGTTGATTGGTCCTTTGACTAGGTCTAACCTTCTTTCCATTTTATAATCCTATTAAAATTCATTGGTTCATTTTGAAATATTTGATGGTACTAAAGTACCACGTGACAACAGTCTAGAGGTTATGTAAAAATGATAACTCAATTCACACACTATTTTGTGTCCAAAAAAATTTATCTACTACAATTTGGAATTTATCAGATTAATTAATTTCAAAATACAAATCCAATTATATTTATTTATTTAATTCTACAAAATTATAAATTATATTTCTTTAAGCAAGAAATTATATTTTTAAATAATTTCATAATGGATTTTCATGATTGAGATGGAATATTCTGTTAATTAATTATTAATTCTACATTGTTAAAATATGATCTGGCAACAGAGCAAAGCGAGGATGAGATAGCGCTTTCTGCTTTGTTGAATGATATACAAGGATAGCAATACCATTGCTAATTAAACACTGCCTTTATAACGTGGACCTCACTATAAAAAAGTATTTCCCGGTTTTTCATTGAGAAAAGCAGTGAAACAAAAGCAATTCAGACAGGTTTTTATTTCAAATTCAAATTCATTTGTCAATTTGAAAACAATACAATGTAGACTATGAATCATAAAATAATATACAAGAAAGAAATACATAATAAGATTCCAATAACACATAAACTCTTAAATTGAAAATAACTTGTTTTCTATCTGACAAAGCCAGCAAAACCTAGGTTTGTGCGCTGGCATAGGTGCATAGTAACTCAATGAATATTTATTGCGGACAGTCAATAGATTATGATTAGTATTATCTGTAGAAGCATACATTTTAGGGAATTGATATTGTTTTAGGGCGAATCTCCATTGGAATTGTTGGGAACTTTCCTGATGAAAGAGGGAATTCATTGAATGGAACAGGATCGACATTATTGGGTAGTATGGTGGCTGTTATCGGTTATTTTAGAACCAGTAACACAGGGGTGTTGTGGTGTTGGGGTGTGGGGTGATGACGACCCGGCATTCCAACTTGACCACCCTGAACTTGTTTTGTTTAAAACCTCGGCCCCAAAAATTTATTATACCCGAAGCCAGCTCAGCGAAAACCACCCTCCGACAGTCGCTCCCTCTACCATGTAACGGACAGTACGGAGGATAGCGAGATGGTAGATTGTAAAATGCATGCCCAAGTATTCGAGATAGGAAGCTGTCACAAGAGAGAGCACGATGAGGGTGAAAGAGAAGGGAGTTGAAGGGAGAATGTGATAGGGACACAACTAATAAGGGGTGAAAGAAGTGAAATGGGTGTGAAAGATTTTCATAGCCGTTTTACGATTGATAGTTAAATGCGGGAATGAACGTAGGTCCAATCGGACAGTGAGAGAAATTCCACTACAAAATCAATCAAACTCATTATTTCAAAAATGAGGCTCAGTTTTTCAATTCACATTTGATATACAAATATTACAACCAATATATAAATACAGTTATTGAAATACAGTTTGACATGAAATTGAATTTGAATACAGAAGAATATTCCAGATTACTTGAGGCTCATTTTTGGCACAAACATTTGATCATACTCGTACAGACAGAATAAAATCGAACATAAATACAGAAGAAGAGACTCAGTTTTTCAATTCAAATTTGATATACAAACATTATAACATATAAATACAGTTATACGAATACAGTTTCACACAAAATTGAATGAAAATACAAAAGAATATTTCAGATTACCTGAGGCTCATTTTTTGCAGAAACATTTGATCATACTCGTACAGACAGAATAAAATTGAATATAAAATAATACAGAAGAAGAGACTCAGTTTTTCAATTCACATTTTGATATACAAACATTATATCATATAAATACAGTTATACAAATACAGTTCTACACAAAATTGAATGAAAATACAGAAGAATATTTCAGATTACCTGAGGCGTTTTCTTTGCACAAACATTTCATACAGATAGAAAAAAAATGAATATAAATACATAAGATTACTGTGATAGTTAAAGAAGTGGTTCAATATGGGTAGTCCAATGGTAGCTCACATTCAAAAGACACACAAGTGATGGAGAGCTGATTAATAGATGTTTGTGAGATTTACTTGAAACTGTTAGCAATGAATGGATGGGAACTGATGATCTATGATGATCTAAAATTTTAGTAAATTAAATCAATTATTTATAAGGAATCCAGATGATTAAAGTGAATTTTTCTGAAGGAGATCGTTTTTTCTCTTATCCATTCGCGTAGAAGAACCTCATCATTATAATTATGCCAAATCACTATAACGTAGAAAGGATTTTGTTTCTATGATAGAATATTGATTTTTTCGTTTTTTTACAATTTTCTGGATGGATATTAGTAGTTTATAGAACGCTTATAATAAGTGTCTTCAACGCTCAAGTGGATTTAAGATACAAGTGAGCGGCGTAGTGATGTTCTAGCTTTGATTGTGATGTTGTAGTCTTTACATTACTACAAATTTACCACAAATAATATGAATAAATATTGCATTTTTTTCGGAAATTAGCCTACTCAACTATGGGAAGCCCATGTAGTCCAGCTAATATAATTAAACATAAGAAAGGGGGTGTGCTTGCAATTGATATTACTGATTTTTTAATATATTATTTGGATACATATGAGAAGTCCAGAGCCAATTTCCTGATGCAAAATTTACTTGTGCTAGATACAGGGTGGCCCAAAAACCTTGTATTTTCGGCTCATTTTCCAGTTTTCAGCTATTTCTGCCAAATCTTGTAATCGGACAGAAACAATTGCTCTTGCATTTTTTTCAGATTATAAAATTCTGAATAGAATGAGATCATTCGAAACTCTTTATCTTCAATGAGTACTGAGTTATGATTTTTCAAAAACGAGTGAGATTTAAAGGAAAAATCAATTTTGATGAATTTTAGTTTTTCAGCAACAATATCTTCCGATTGTTAACATTTAGATGTGTGCCTGCACTTTTTTAAAGATGATAAAGAAGACAATTTTGAATAAAATTTAGAATTTAGAAATAGGCCGACACATCTAGAAAATACCTGAGTCTATACCTAATTCATGCAGGTGAACGGGCTAGAGTCAAGAAAACTTCAATTAATCTTGCCATGCCTGATTTAATAGGTTTATACTATAGAATAACACTACAATTTGAAATAATAGAAAAATACAAACAGCTTCAATAAACATTGGCAGCTAAAATCGAACAACAGAAACAACAATATCATGTTACTTTGTTGACATTCTTCATCTGATTCGGGGGCGCATTACTATCCCCGTTTAGATAGCAATACGTCACAAAACCAAACAAGATCAGTCATAAAATAACCAATCAATTTCAACATGAAATTACTCAAGAAAGAAAAAAACCCGTTGAACCCAAATTTCGTCGATAGTAACCCATATAACCCATTTCATAATAATTTTGAATCCCCATTTTTTATTGACATTCTCGAATGAACCTTTGTTTCACTACACTGCACTTTCGTTGGTTTGTACGTTGCTTTATCGTCGGGGTTACAGTACCTTGTTTTTGGCGGTGAGCTTTTACCGGTTGAATTTGGCTTGACGGCGACGTCCTCTTACGTCCCTAGACCTGTCGTCTGAACGGGTGTCTTGAAGCGGTGTTACATAAAGTTGCGGAACCAAAGGGGTGGTAGTACAAGAAGTTGGTTTGGGAACACACATGAACCGCTGTAAATAAATGTATTACAGCATTAATTTCTAACTCTTCCTACAATTCATCAAAAGCTAAAACAGGAGTTATCTATTGATTACAATTAATTAAATTCTCTCATTCTTTGAATCCTCATTTATATAGATTTTTATCTTTAAACTACTGATTCTTTTTATCAGAATTAATGGATCTTTCTTCACAAATAATTCAAATTGAAATGATGCTAACTTATATGATATTTTTCGTTTGGTTTGCGAAATCAAATATAATTTTTCATGTAGTAGCTCGGCTAGTATTGTTGGAAACTTGTGCGCCAGCCAACATTTATTTTATTTATTATTTATGAACTATAGGACGCAATCCAAGTGTAAATAACGGGCATTCGCCCAAAACTGCTCAGAACCTTAATTAAAAATGAACATTCCAGAGTTTATGATTTGATTTACCTACAAATACAAGTCCAAAAACTAGTATCAACTGAAATTATGAATTTATCACCTAATAAAACAAGACACTTTATAACACAATAAAAGAAAAAAAATATTGAAAATTTCACTTTAAGGAAAGATAATGTTTGCCTTATAAGATTCATCTTGTGGAATTTTTACCTTTAAATAAAATTAGTAAACACATAGAAAGTAATTTAAATTGTATTAAATTTGAACATTCATTAATATTAATTTCCTGGAAAAGAAAAACTTTCTTCTTCGTCTATTAAGATTTCTATCATAAAAAATTTACTAAATCATTCGACAGCCTTAATGACATAAGAAAACAGAGTCTGAAAAATATAAATTAAAAAATGTCATAAACTCAATATGAACATAATCTTAAAAGTTTCATTCCAATTTAAAGGCTATCTTCCTGACTTTCAGCAATACTCTACGATAATATATCTCCAGAAACAATAACTCAATGTAACGTAACTGAAAACTTTCTATACTTCTGTAGAAAAAAATTATAAGTATCTTCCATCACTAATAAAATCAAAAGGATTATTCTCAATCAATATTATTAACTTGAAAAATAACAGGCTTGATTAATTCAATACTCTTATGGAAGTTTCAATCAATAAAACTCCCTACATTATATTTTAACCTTATTTTACGTACCTTAGCGGTTATTTGAAGAAACAATTATTCGTACATGATGAAGAAACACAATTAAACCTTTCAGGACATGGCACTACTAGTAAATTTAAACATTAATAAAAAATAAAACTAGCTCCTACATTAACTACTGAAATAAACTTATAAACCTGCCCAAAAAGGGGGAAACATAGTGACTACATCTTTACTCTCGTAGTGCTCCTAGCAAAGTGTCCTCCGGAACGTACTCTGGTCTCTCGACTGGGGAATCCCCACTACTGTATTTAGAAACAGGTCTCCTATTGGGCGAATGGAATCAATTTGACCAATCGTCGCGTGGCTTCTACAGCCTTTGGACCAAATAGTAACTGCAAAATCGGTAGTTTGTTATAATTTCAATGCTTGCTGTTTTCCAACTTATCGCCTTTTATGTCGCGACAAGAAGGCTAAGTTTTAGAGATAATTCCATAATCTACATTCCTCGACGACTCGGAGCCACAATTTTTAAATATCTATCATGGGAAACTCGAAGTCATGGCCGTTCATAATAGAGAGAGAAAATAATTTATTTCGCTAACTCACTTACAATAATGGCTCTAGTCTATTGCGTATTAATTTACTATTATAACTTGGAAAAGGCCTGAATTAAAGAGAGTGCCCGGCACAGATGTATAATTCAATAGAGAAATTGGCCATTTTTTGTGTATTGGAAAGTATACTCAACAAAAAATTTTTCATTTTTCGACCAAATTTGACTTATGATGCATGATTTTGGAATGCCTTGACGAGCCGAGAGGAATGAAGTGTAGTACGATGAAATCTGAGCATTGTGTCAAAAGTTATAAGTGTTTGCAATTTTGATCCTTGAGGTGTCCTTAAGCGCGCCTCTCCACTAGGAAATACTGAAATAAACTGCATCTAACGGGTGGTTCTCATAGAACATGATCTCATGAACTTATGTCATTGTGCGAAATATCAATGTGAGGACAATGCAGTTGGTGATGATGGTTGGGGCTGAAAATCAGGTGTTTTTCACAATACAAGGAGCATTGTTGTCAGGTGTACCTGGAAATCCATTTGAGATAGAGGAGATAGAGTGCTCTCCCTGATCTCAAATTGTAGAGCACAAAAATACGACCAGAGGGATTTCGAATTGTACATCTAAATGTTAACAATCGGAAGATATTGTTGATCAAATACGTTTGAGTATCTTTTCGAGTTTCAAATTTTTCAATTATTAATACAGTATTTTCAGTTATTAGTGGTGATTTAGTGAAGTATTATTATTCAATTTGATTTTCAACTTTCCTAAATTCTAAATTCCTAGTTTATAAATATTTTGGACTCAAAATTGGACAAAAAATGTGTAGTGTAAACATAACCTATTTTTGGACAATTTCTATCTAAATTTGGGAAAGGAACAGTTTTGGGCTTTATTTCATTCATAGTTGAGAATGATTGTATCTATTAATGTATAAATGAATAAATGAATAAATGAATAGAAGCTAAAATTCATCAAAATTGATTTTTCCTTTAAATTTCACTCATTTTTGAAAAATCATAACTCAGTACTCATTGAAGATAGAGAGTTCCGAATGATTTCATTTTATTCAGAATTTTATAATCTGAAAAAAGACGAGATCAATCTTTTCTGTCCGATTACAAGATTTGGCAGAAATAGCTGGAAACTGGACTTCTCTTATGTACTCAAATAATAATATATATTGAAAAATCAGAACTACAATATAAATTGCATGCACCAATGTATATAGTGACTGGACTAATGTACTGGAGATGGTGTAGTAGTAATACATTAAATTTAGAGTGAGGGTGCAAATGCATTAGGTAAGTGAGCTCACATATTGTTCAAAATTATGTTTTCTATATAATGTCTTCCAGTTGTTTTGATCCATTATAACATGACCATTCAACCATTATAAAATTTATGATCGTAGATAAAATCCATCCTTTGTATGAAATAACAAAGATGGAAAATGAATTGAATTTTGTCACTAGTATAGAAAATGCAAAACCTAAGCCTGAGCCTATATTATATGAAAGAGGCAAGCAGCACCAAGAGTAAGCGGAGAAAACAGAACGCAAGAAATATTCCACAAGTGAACAGTGGTCGAGAGTGGGAAACGGCGGCTATTCTTATCGGCGTCTGAACAACCTTCAGTTCTCGCCTCCGACTTTCTCGCACTCGCCAGCAGCAGCAAGCCTCGCACCACGCTTTCTCTTAGCCATGGCCAAGTGTGTGGGGCCGTGGGGCGTCTCTCGTAGCCTCGGCCAAGTGTGTGGGGCGGCGCGGCGGCCAATCTCCATGAATTTACATTCTCTGAAACGCTTATCTTGTAAGTTTTCTATCCGGCCCCCAAACCCCAACGAACGTCTCTTCAAATGCGAGCCACACTTCAGCATTGGTGAAATGGGAAGTGTTAGTGTTTCCCATGAGGAATTCTGACAGAATAAAGTGAATTTGACCGTAGGAATGCACATTCATCTGGATGTGTTTGCCAGCCGCCGGATCGTTTGTTTGCGCGCACTTGCCCCCGTGTGCGTGTGTGTGCGTGTGCGTGCCTAAGCTCATGATCTACGGAAAGCTTCGTTTCCCAACTGCTTGATTCTCATTTATTTGCGGGTGCATTCCCGATGATATTCTATTCATATTGATCCATTTTTAGCATGAAATTGATAATTTGTATGGTTCTGCTTCAGTCTTTCAAGAGAAAATAATTGTTGATGAGAACATGAGAGATTATGTTGGTGTATAGCCTTAATTTGCAGGAATGGATTCCTTTATGTCAGTCTCAGTGAACGTTTCTGGTACAATGATAATAATATTATTCCCATAAATTCTAAAGGGACTACTCTAGTAGTCCATTCATAGCAATATTCTTGAGTGTGATCGAAAATCGATTCCAAATATAGTACAATCCAGAAAAATAAATCTCTAAGAACTCACGGACATTATTATTTGTGAGAAATGTAATATGATTAACATCAATATTAACTGGATATTCATCGCAACAGAACTAATAAACTAGATAATAGACCATAATATTATCAAACCAATTTTTGAATATGTGTATTTTCAAGACGAGATTGAGAATAATAAACACGTAAGCGGTTTCATTCATGCTTATTTTCTTGAATTTCTTCAACTTCCCATTGCTTCTTATTTAAAAAAACATAAATTTACAGTAAAAAATCCAATTACAGTCTCAGCATCAGCAGAACAGCTCCATTCGAGAGCATGCTTACTCTCACACAGCTTAAGCAAATTCAAACGAGAAATTGAGGTTAATGTTTGGTGATATTGTTCTCTAAGTTATAAACTTGGTCATAAACTAGAATGAGATTGACTCCGAAATGAGGCAGTGATCATCCGGGATATGAGCTTCAATTTGAAGTGGAGGAAACTGTTGGTATGACGTTATTTCTCAAGGGTTCGAAGGTTGAGTGAGTTATTCAGGAGATGAGTCACGATTTAATGAAATCATTAATTGTATTTTTGGGGATGAGAGGTGAGCTTTGTCTACTTTTATGGAAGGACAGTTTAGATAAATGGATTGATCACTTGATCAAACATTTCTTCTATTGAATTGGTGGTATCTTTTGTCATGAAAGCTATTTTTCTTTAGATAGTAATTAATGAAATATTGCATTTATTCAAATGCTAATGAATGAATAATTATTCTTGAACGAAATTCCAAATTGAATGCTGTAAATCACCCCGGAAACTTCTGCTACTGCAGAATACTTCAAAGCATTTAATTTGGATTCTCTTATAGTAATAATTATCAGTGATAATTATCAATTATAACTAGTTTTTTTCATTAACGTGATTGATATATATATCTCACTTACCAGAAAAAAATTGTGTGAATATGGGTGCACTATGAATAATTTCGAGTGAAATTTTGATGGAATCGCAATGAAGGCATGAGATTTCTACTTACCAGGAGTAACTGAAATCTACCAAGGCTTCTCTTCGAATTAAACACAACCTTTCTCAGTACCTTTGATAACCCATATTTCAAACCAAGTAGAATAATATATATCACTCTATGAACATTATTTCAATTCTCTCCGGTATTAAATTTAATTAAACTCCAGTTTTTTCCTTTATTTCTGGGCTCGAAACTTGATTGAAAGTGAAGCAACATAACCTACGATCCAGACTACTCTATCTATCTACAGACTACTCTATATAGTTATATATACATAAGACAATAGATTTAGAAACTCTTGAGTACGCACTTTCTACTAGTATTTAAACCTCTGTGAGATTATTTCTCGTGTCATTCCGTTACCAATAGTCATGCTGCCACTATGTATGTATTTTATTCTTTAAATGAATCATTTCCAAAAGTGGATTGCGCGTTCGTTTATCTTATCTTAAGACTTTTCTATCAAAATTTGGTAGAAGAACAGTTTTAGGCTAGGCGTAAGCCTATTGAAACCTGAAGTTTAGTTTATATAGGCGTTAGCCTATTAAGGATGAGGCATCCTCTCCTGATCATGTATTTGATTTGTACATTATGAAATATAAATGAATGAATAAATTGAAAACATCCTATGAGACAGATTTGGATAGAATCAATTCCTGCTTCCCTCACAACTGAAAAGGCAATTAAATGGATGATAAAAGAGCTCCGCCAATTTATGTGGATGCATAACAATATTATCAATTTTATCTATAGTTATTCAAATTGCTTTTTTCATATAATATACAGCTTAAAAATTATGTTCTTAATTTATATTTTGTAAATTCATCTATAATTTTGCTTATTGTAAGCTAAGTGAGTGTATAAGCCAGTATATATATATATGTAATCTACATAAATAAAGTACTCAATCAATCAATCAATCTCTACTCCAAATCTGCTGTTCCTCTACACCTATCCTCTTCATCTAGTGTTTGTCAAACCACTATTGAGTTGATAATTATATTACTATGCTTTTTCTTCACTCTCTTAACAATATTTGTCGTATACTTTTCCGTTAGTCTAATGCTAAACCAACAACTCATTTCTCATAATTCTCTCCCTGTTCCTAATATCTTCTCTATTCTCTAATCTGCATCAAAAACGTGTGGGCCTACTCTGAACTTACTTTTAAATCATTCTCATGACTTCATATTTTTTTCTTGCACCAGACGCAATTTTCAAATCTTTCTTTTATGAAATCTCTTCAAGCACTTATCACTTATCAACTGAATTCACATATTCATATTTTTTTCTCTCCATCATAATCTCAATCTTCAACATCACACACTCTAAATTTTTGTTAATACCTCTCAGAATATAAGAGCTGAATTATCACTGTTTTCAATATTCTTTTGGATCTTCCTAGGCCATATTTCATACAGTTATGTACTTATGTATTGATCCTCAATAATGCTGGTGATGTATTGTGCCGATGCATTTTTCTCTACGATCTTGTTCATATTATACTTACATTGTGATAAATATGTGTATTCACTAATGTGTAACAATATTCATTGTTACAATATTGTAAGTGATGAGAATTATGCGAATTAGCCTGAGAAGTTAGCCTGTTGTGAAAATGGATTTTGCTGTTTTGCTTTTCTGCGTTGTGTAGTGTCGACTCTGTAAGTATGTGTGTGTAGAAGTTATGATACTAAGAAAATTCACGATTTTCTTGGAGTATCCACAGTTGATCCACATTTACTTCTCCATCCACAGTTGATTGATTGAAATTATTCTCTACTAACTATTTATGTTCATATCCATGTTCATGTTGTATATTTCTAGTTCTGTTTTCAAGTGTGATTCTATTCCAATGAATGTCCTAGTACAATAGGTTCTCGTGGAGGGAGTAAATCAATTATCTCTCCTTCTTTTCTTTTCCTCTTCACATTTCCACCATCCAACCTACTCTCATCTTCAGTTTTCCCTTGACAATACTCACTCAGTACGCTACACGCTACGATCCCTCGCCGTGTTCATAAGGGGCGTAACAAGGTGTCCCACGAAGCTTCCGATCATAATTAAAAGAGCTTAGCAGTGGAAGGCAGACGTAGGCATAGGCAGAGACACCACTCGTATTGGACGCACAGCTAATTCTCCACTAATATTCTCCACATTCAAAATGTTCGCAGCCGATTGCTGAGATAATAATCTCAGAGCTGCTACAACTACCACTCTGGATTCAGTTTGAACTGTCAGCACTCCTAATGAATATCAGCAAGACTTTCCATTCACCTAATGCTGACAGTTCTAAATATCACGACATTGCTACTACTGCTACTCCCACCCTGGTGAGATCTATTCTAAACTGTCTCAGAACTCCCTATGAATAACAATAACACTCCCCGTTCAAGCAATCCTGACAATTTTGAATGAATCTCACCTACCTAATTCCCCACTCCTCCCCAACCCAGCCAGCTTAACGGTTGCCTAACCGTTTAATCCAGGCCCAGCTATTACATAGGCAATAATGAGCCCATTCAAGGCATTAGTGTATACTTAATAACGCTTATCCCATCTTTTATTATTGTTGAATAAGGCGAGTTTCGTATCAATTAGAAATTATGGTAACAACGCCTCCGAGTTCCATATTTACCCTGAAGGAATGT